>NC_090172.1:16665531-16880531 GCF_024679245.1 Pseudorasbora parva | reverse complement strand
AATAGCTTGTGTAAGTTTAATAAGGATTAATCTTTAATTTAAACATTGAAATATGCAATTATTTTACATTTGATTACTTTATCCAATTTCTCCACCTAAAAACTAATTCAGTGGACTGTTTACATGATACGTTATATAAACCGATCTAGGGTTTACATGTGCTGACTTTCAGTCAGAATCATTTTGTGACATGTTCTGACAGTTTGGCGCATCAGAAATGTCAACACTGTCCTCTCTAGCAGCTGGAATGAGTTCCTGGTTGCCACAGCAACTCTCAACGGCCACCAGGACTTATACGGTTTTATAAAAGCTATTTATTTGTTAACTGTAATAATCATCTCAGAAAAATAAATTATTCTGTCAGGTGCAGTTGAAGTAAAAAATGCCTTGAACAAACGCTGCCAAGATGAAAAGGTTTAGCCAGGCTATATCTGTGTTATTATTCCAACATTACCTTCAGAACTTCTTACGAAATAAAAAGTTTGTTACCCCTCAGAAAATTTACTTTCCTGTCTTGTCGATTTTATAGCCTGTGTGTGAGTGCGGTGCGCGCATAAGGATCCACACTCAAAAGTAATCGGGTCAGGTCGTTTACATGGTGAATTTTTTTCGTCTGATCGGTTCATGAAAAGGTGTATCCCACCCCTCTCAAACCAATTACAATTTCATTCAGTTTGAGGGAAATTTTATTCCGACTGAGGTGTTTGTATGGTGCATTTTCATTCGGACTGGACTTTTAAACTGATTACAGTGCTCCATGAAAACCCACCTATTATTTGGGTAGCAAATAGAATTCAGATGAGCCATTTTAATCTAGATTAATTTCAAAATTAATCTAGATTAATCTAGATTAACAAATATATATATATATATATATATATATATATATATATATATATATATATATATATATATATATATATATATATATTAATGTTATGTTAATGTATTAATATATATATGCCTAATAATAATTTACTTAATTTACTTCAGGCCCAAATTATCAGTGTCACATGCCTGTCCTGTCTTGTGTGCACATGTGGGTTTTGTCATGTCTCCGGTCTACTGTCAACCCCGCCCTTCTTGTTATCTGATTATTGGTTTATTTGCCCCACCTGTTCTCCCTCATTATCTGCCTTGTTGGTTCCCTTTATTATCTTCTTGTGTTTGTCAGTCTGTGTTGGATCCTTGTGTAATGTCTGCGTCTTCCGTCCTCCCCGTGATTCTGTTGGTTTGTTTAAGTTTGTATTTATATTATTCTATTATGTGTTTTTCCCCCTCGTGGGTTTTGTTTTGAGTTTATGTTTTATTTTATAATAAATTATCATTTTCTGCACTTGAGTCCTCGCACCCTTTTCCCTTGTCTGTGACGTGACAATCAGATCATAACTACCAAAGACACCAACAGGTTCCAGGAGGCAAATAAACAGTCTGTGGCGCTCAAGCAGTTTCTCCCCCGTAGGGCCCAGGTCTCATCTTCTGTTGTGTGGGAGCAGCAGGGGCTGAGTGCAAGCTCATCACACTGGGCTCAGCAAAACCAGAGCGTTGCCACCCGCACTCCTCCTCAGAAAGGGTGGGGTGGTGGGCGGCGCCCTCAGACATTATTTTGTCATTATTTTGTCAATATTTTATAAGGCTGTGGCTAAGAAGCCCTGACGCCAGCATGCCCAGGGCTGTGAGGGCAGTGTTCACCTCAGTACACGGTGCCCGCCTGCCTTCTCTGCCCTCACAGTGTCGATTCACCAAACCCGCCCAAGTGCCGGAATGTGGAGGGCCCTCTGGGGAGGGAGGTGGGACTGTCGAGCCAGTTGTTCTCTGTCGGCCTGCAACTTTAGGGCATTGCACTCGCATTCATCAGAGCCTCGAGAGGCTGGTACCCTTGGTAGATTTTGTAGCCAATTGGGAGAATCTGCAGAAAATATCTCAATGGGTCCTGCAGATTATAAGAAGAGGGTACACCATTCAGTTCAGATGTCATCCACCTGGTTTCAATGGGATTCTGCCCACGTTGGTGGGCCCCAAGCAGGCTCTGGTGACTCAAGAAGTACAGACTCTTCTGTGAACAGAGGCTATAGAGAGGGTTCTTCTACCAGACAGAGAGTCCAGGTTTTATAGCCAGTAGTTTATCGTGCCAAAGAAGAAATCGTGATTTAATTTATCAACAAGCTCTGTTTCACCTTTGTTGCTCTGGTTGGTGGTAGCGCTATCCTATCGCTTGCAGAGGGAGTTTGAAAGACAACCGTTTATCCTGCCCTCGGATTGAGCCCTGTCTATGGTGAGTTTCCAGACCAAACATCTTGATGTGGGTCTGGCTTGTCAGGCTACAAGGGGACTGTTTTGTCAGGATAAATCTCGAAGATGCCTACGTTCATGTCTCCATTCTTCAGCAGCACAGAAAGTACATGAGGTTCACTTTCAAGGGAGATGCGCACCAATATTGAGAGCTTCCCTTTTTCTAGCTCTTTCACACTGCATGTTCACGAATTGTGTGGACATTGCGCTCGCCCCCTTGTGTAAGCAAGGGATCCACATTCTCAATTATATCATCAACTGGTTGATCCTCGGTCAGTCAGCTCGTCTGGCGGTTCAACATTGAGATGTTGTTCTCATGCACATGAGAAGGTTAGGGTTGAGGCTCAACTCCAAGAAGAGTGTTCTTTCTTCTTGCTGTTTCTTCTCTGAAGAGGATCGGGGATTTACAAGCTCTTTCTGTGGCACCCTTGTGATTGGAATTTACTCCCAGTATGGCCAATGCCTTCCTTTATCCTAGACCGGGCTATGTCCCTAAGGTTCCCATTAATACTGTGAGACCATAGTATTTCAGGCCTTCTATCCTCCACCATTTCTGATGTCAGACTAGTAAAAACTCAATCTGCTTTGCCCTGTTAATGCACTAGATGCTTATGCCCACAGAGCTGCCCTGTGGAGGAAATCAGAACAGTGGTTTGTCTCTTACAGGCTACCCTCGAGGGAGGGTCCAGCTTCAAAGCATAGGATGAGCAAGTGGGTGGTTGAGGCTATCTCACTTGCTTATTTGGTGCCCAGATAGCCTTCTCCCTTGGCTGTTTGGGCCCACTCTACTAGTAGTATGGCTGCCTCTCAGGCTTTTCTTGGCATCAATGCAACTCCTGGGGCTCAGGTACTCGCCCCCTAGTCAATATCACAAGCAATATCTGGCTCCCACTGAGACATGGGTATTGTCATTCCAAAAAAAGTGCAGTGCGAGTTACCTTGAAAGGGAACGTCTCGGTTATGATTGTAACCTTACTTCCCTTAATATGGAATGAAATGCTGCGTCACCCTGCCATACCTCCTGTATGCCCATTAGCGTCTTTATTCATCCATATTCCAGAAGCTAGAGACGTGTGTTTGCCGGTATGCTTTATAGTTTCCGGGTCTATGACGTCACCCACCTATGACGTTCTGTGTCTCTATTGGACTGATTACATGCATGCTTCATGACACTATCAGGCAGAGGTGTTCCCAAAGTGGTGACACGGCATATCGTTCCCTATTCAGGGCACTAAGGATACAGTCGTGACCAAGACGGTGTCTCATTTGTACTGCATCTGTACTACAAAAAAGTGAACTTATAAGTATACAAGTAGTTTACTATTTTACAGGTGTCATAAACTGGCTAAAAATGTATACTGTTGTCTGAGGTTAACTTATGACATTTGCATGGTTTTACATTCAAAAACAACATAATGAATAAGTAATAGGCTACGTTCTAGCCTGGTTTTGAGGCTCTGCCCTGCAACGTTTTTTATGGGCGTGCTGCACTGAAGACTTGGAAGTAGATTCCCACAGCTAGGATTGGATAAGCTTTGCATATTTAATGAGCTCCAGCTCCCTCGTCAGTGCATGTGGGAATTGTTTTGATAGCGTGGATCCGGTTTAGCTCTATGTAGGACTGTCATGTCAGTGGCACGAGTTTTCTTAGCTCCAGAATCAGGCGTTGTTCTTATTATGTTGAGGTGGTGTTTCACAACACAATGATGTCAAGGTGTGGCATATTCTGAGATCTCTCATTTGCTGGGCCTGGAGTCAATAAAAGCTTTTCTTGAACTAACAAGGAAGAAAAAAGCTCTGAAACTTACAGGATATTTATATATCACAATGACCTTGTATAATTCAAAAGCTTAAGGGAAAGTTGATTTCTCAGTTCATGACCCATTTAACAAGTAGTATTTATGTATTTGCTTGTTGTTGTTGAAAGTGCATTAAGTACATTGTTGTTGAAAGTACTAATTTAGTACTGCCCTACAAAACAAAAAGCCAGTAACTGCATTTTTGGTCAAAAATGAGTTATTATCATTTTCATGACATTTAAGGCATCCTTTGTTATGTGACAAAACATCTGATCTCAAATGTGTGTCGTTTTGGAGAAAAATGGTAGTCGTTTGTACAGTAACTGCAAAAAGCCCTAGTAAAACAAAGCATGAGTACAGTAACATCCAATACTGTATTCTTGTTATTATTTACCAAACAAAAAATAACCGTGTTGCTGTGCAGTGAAGTTACTGTTTCCATGGTGAACACACATAATATATAGAATAGAATAGAATATAACTGTCCATAAACACAGCAGTCGGTGCAAAAGTTATTCTTTAACTTGACAGTTGTCTGTTCAACTTAAAACAGTCTCTTCACGGCTGCTGTTTGAAGACTATGTCCGATGTTTAGAGAAGTTAGCAAGTTGTGAGCAAAACTGACATCTTTCTCTTTACTGTAAGCATATTCTTTCAACAAAAACAAACTTCTGCAGAGCAATTATATTTGGATTCCCCTTAATTATATTAACCTATGAAAATGTTGTCCCTCTGCATGACTGCAAGCTTCTATGTTTTATCCTATTATTGTAGGCCTAATGTAACTTATTATGAAGCCAGGCTGTGTTTTTGTGTGTTGGCTTTTCCTTCTTCATTTTCATTAACGGTGCAAAATTATTCATTTATTATTGTGTTAGTCAATATTTAGGCATTTATTAATGCCTAATTCATGCTTTATTATGTCATGGACTGAATTTAAGTTATTCCCTATACAATGAAATATTATGATATACAGACATCAATATACATATATTGATCAATGTGAAAAATATTGACCTAAAATGGTCAAATTAGTTCGGGTTTGGTATATCCATGTTCAGGAAAACAAATGGTTCCAATTATTTCAAATACAGTGTATCTAACACTCCCAGAGCCCAAGTTGTGGCAAAATAGTTTTTGGAGAATCTGTAGTTACTGCCTTTTTCCTTGGTATGGTGCCACGTTTTGGGTAAGTAATACAAAGCAAGAATGCAGTAACTGCAAAATAGGGGTAAAATATCAAATAAAAAATGAGGATTGATATGTACAAAGAATAAGCTAATATAAAGTAACAAAACAGCCACATGTCCAGTAACCTACCTACAACTACTTGGGCTGGATGACAGGATAACTTAGTCATTTTTCTCAGTTCTGCACTCTGCGTAGTTACTGCCTTTTTTCTTTGTAGGGCAGAGTAGTTGACTGCATGTACATACTATTTATAGCATTATAACATTATACTTATAGTTTGTAATTTATATATTATTTTTGCACTTTCCGTATACTATGTTCAAATGTACATCATTTTTTATACTTGAAATATACATTTAACTGTACTTTAACATTTTATTATAGCTTCATGCATCCTTTCATGCAACATTTTAAACAAAAAGTTGAGAAAATAGCATTTTGTCAAAGACTACGCCTTGATCAAAATCAGAATGATGATCAAACCTTTATCAGAGTAGATCAAGTCCATCAACATGCCCAAAGCTTCACAGCTTTTTCCTCTTCATGGCTCAACATTTTATTTGGTAACATTGGGCAGTGTTGATTTAAATGTTGTTTAATGTTTGATGATCTATTTATTTCACATTTGCTTGAGCAATCTTCTTTCACTTGTTTCAGCTTCTTCTTTACTTGTGTTTTGATCGGAGATTCTGTACTAGAAGATGTGTCACAGTGCTCCCTACCGTATAACATGGAAAACATGGATAGCTGGAAAATTCCGTCAATGGTGGGGAAAGAGTAAAGTAGATTTGGAACATATCTGCTTTATATCAATATTATAATCAATATTGTCAAACAATGTAGCCTAAGTTTAATAAGACTGTATGTAAAAGTATATTTAATAGGCTGCTTGTTGAGCTTTGAGCCCTGCACAGGCCCTGCACAATCCTATGATACACTCCTGCAGTCATTAAAATAGTTCAGCTTTGTTTGTAATGTCCAAGTAGTTCTAATTCGTTTAGTTTCTTTATTAAAGTTAATTTAGAAAATTGTTTGGATAATGTGTTTGTTTGTTAATATTTTTTAAAGTGACAACCAAGCAGACAGCGGCCGACAGTGGGAATGAGTTTAGGGGTGTAAAAAAAGTCAGGGCCCGTAGTGCTCTAAAGCATCGTCAATCTGGCAACACTGATCACACATCTACATCAACACGGAGCCTACATTTACATTCCAATAAAGGTTATTGATAACATTACTTATAGGCAACTAGTCATCATATATTCCGCTTCATGAAACATGTTAATGCTCAGCAGTACACATAATGGTATATTTCCATTGTACTAAAATGCATTCATTTTCAATGGGTATATGCAGCTGAAACAGGTAGCCAGTGACTCCCAAATTTTTCAACATTAACATTTTAATATAAAATTATAGTCATTATGGCCTTTAGAAAAATGTTTTTGAGGAGGTGGGGTAGTGCACTATAGGCCCCTGTGGTGTGGCCTAAGCTTTTGTCTTTAATGGCATTTTTTCCCCTTACATTACTTTTACTTTTATACTTTAAGTAGTTTTGAAACCAGTACTTTTACACTTTTACTTAAATAAAAAGCTTGAGTTGATACTTTAACTTCTACAGAAGTATTTTTGAACCCTAGTATCTATACTTCCACTTGAGTAATGAATGCAAGTACTTTTGACACCTCTGGGGACAAGTAAGAGAAGATATTTGTAGTTTATTTGATTTAAGATTACAAGGAACATAAATAAAATAAAAATAAAAACATGATGTGCACAGATGAATATTGCACTGCTATATTCCATAAAAAAATAAATTTAAAAAAAGTCAGTTTTGACTTTAAACTATTAAAGTTCACTGTCCTGGTAATGAGTAATCTACTCACCCAGTAACTCCAACTCAGACTAACACAAGTGAATGAAGAGATTATTTAGTCTCTTTTGGGCCATTTTTTTTTTTTTTTTTTTTTGCTTTGGAGGACAAGTTCTTCTTTGAGTTGTTTTTAATGAGGCAACTTTTTGCAATTTCATCCCCACAACATCTCCGCATACAGCTGGGTCACACACACACACACACACACACACACACACACACACACACACACACACACACACACACACACACACACACACACACACACACACACACACACACACACACACACACACACACACACACACACACACACACACACTGATCCATAAGCAGGTAAAACGAGCAGCAGAAGTGAGTCAGTGAGTCACAGGCTTTACCTCCACACTCATTTATTAACGCTGATAGTTTGACTTGACTCTTTTTGCTTACATGTATTTTCCAGCAGTTCTGAGTGAGGGGAAATATAAGCTTTATGTTTACCACGTCTCATTTGGATAATGTGTCATATAAATGCTAAGCTCAGGGATTTCGGCTTCTCTGCTGTATTAATGTTTGATCCGTCTCTTACTGTGTTATGAAGTTCTGCACCATTTTAAACATGATGCAAATGAACAGCATCAGAATATTAGTTCTGAAAATCTTTTTTTATTATTTCTCTCTCTCTCTCTCTCTCTCTCTCTCTCTCTCTCTCTCTCTCTCTCTCTCTCTCTCTCTCTCTCTCTCTCTCTCTCTCTCTCTCTCTCTTTATTTGTAGTTTGTGGTTTGGAGTTGGTCCAACAGCCATCTTGGCTCATATACGGTTAAAGGCAGCTGGTTTAGTTAACGGTCTGCTGGTCAGGTTAAAGTGAAACATGCGCTGAGGGAACGCTGGCTGTCACATGCTAATTGAAACACAATCACAGCAGACGTGTACTTAATCGGCGCTAGATGAGACTCGCAACCAAACAGCACTGAGCGTAACGCGACTGCACTCAGATTATTGTTCTCATGTGATGCGTGTTCAATAAACTCTTCACAGTTGAATTGAATGTGCAATTCTAGAAGAATGATTCACTGAAAAACATCCAAAATTGATTGTGCTAAATGTGCAGCTAACTAAGAGTAAGGCTAGAAGAATCAAGTGGCTGTTTTGTACCAAAAAAAAAAGGAAAAAAGAAAAAGAAAAAAACTCTTTATAATAAAACATTAGCATTACTTTGCAAACTTCATGTGATCTACTCTCCTTAATTCCAGTAACGCAATCAGTAAAACGTATGTATGGCTAATAGAGCACTGTTTTGTCATGATCAACACAGCTTTGAATCTGCCTTTTGAAATGCTTGCTCTTTTCTTTTTTCTCATCACAAATCACATTGGAAAGGCAGTTATTTAAAAAAAAAATATATATAATAATAATTACTGTTCTAAAGGTGGAAATAAAGTTCCAAACAAAATGTTTAACAATAATTAAAGCATGTATTGGGTATAGCTAGAGAAAGGTGTAAGGAGGGTTTTTATTGTCCCTTTAAAGCGGAATTCCATTTTATAAATTAACTAAAGATTATAATTTACACTATTATTATTGCGTCCTGTTGATATACAAGAATACTGAGGTGCAAATAGTATGTATCTGCCAAAATAAATGATAAATTACATGTAATTACTATTTATATGTCAAAGAACTTTTACCTTTATATGGTATAAATATAATATATCACTATTTTCACTGAGTAAAGAATGTACAGTTATTTGCACTTAGTGTAAATATCATCTATCGCTAAGAAAATATTTTATTCACTATTTTTTTATTTATATACATATATTGCTATTTCCACTGCAAACAGCCACTGGCTTAATTTAATGTCAGCCCCAAAATGAACATCCCTATTTAAAAGAGAATATAGGAAATATAAAGTCTAATGGGATTAGAGAGAGTAATAGATTAAATCAGTAACAAAGTTTTCGGGGTTTCTTCATGGTCATTCGTTCTAGATTGTTCTGCCTGTATCAGTGATTTATTCATAAAATATTATAAAATAAGTAATTGATTTTGTTTGATAGTTTCCCCTACAAAAAAAAATGTAAAATGCAATTGTTCCATACAATCTGACAATCAACATTTTCAATTTTGGTATTTTCAGGGAACTGTCATTAATTGATGCTCATTCAGATGTATTTGTGTGGACATGTGTATTTGTGTTTGACGGGTCACATGTTTGTTTCATGTATTGGTGTAAATCCACGTCTTTCTTTAGAGGTCACAGGTAAAATAATTCAGAAAGGAGCTTGGCATGAAGGTGAAAATGAGAAACAAGGATTTTCTTTTTCTTTTGAGTGTGTTTTTAAGGGATAATCTGATTATGGAATCTTTGTTCTTGAGCTCCGAGTCTCTGCGGAACCTTCAAACATGAGTGACATGAAGAGAAATCTCACATTTATTTTTCGCAAGCACCTGAATGAATACATAGTACCTTCTTTCTCACACACACATACAGATTTAGCAGCTTAGACTTGGATATGACTGGGACCTTTTTACTGGTCATTTTTTGCCTTTGTTTTAGCTAACAGTAATAACCCTTAAAATACACCTAAACTAATGTGTGTGAAGGATTTTCTCCCAGGATGTCATTATGGTGAAGCTGCTCTCTGGCCTCCTTACGTAATGAGTCTAGAGTGACCTATTAAATATCTGCTCAGACACACACAAACACATTCACTCGCTCTCATTGTGTTTGAGTCTGGTTTCCTCTTTTTGTCGTTCTTAAGAATTGAACAGTGGCATTCCAAAATGAGACATAAATCGAGCTCAAAATGAGTAGTTAGAGCAATGTAAGTCTCCCAGAGACTCTGACAAATATTAATGTAACTTGAGCAAATGCCGAAACAGAGAGAAAGATAAATGAGGTTTTGTAGGTTCAGGAGCGTTTGTGTTCTTACAGGCTGTGGTCATTATTCACAATATTCCCTTGTTTACTTGCTCATTTGCTGACATTTCTTTCTTTTTCTTTCTTTCTCCCCTTCTCTCTTTATTTGCTTGCAGATGTGACCAAGAGTTTTCAAAAAGGTAAGACATGGTGTTCGTTACATTCATTCTGCTGAATATGAATGACATAATCATTAAACACTAAATGCAGTTGTATGCTACACAGGGATGACACTTATGATTGGCAAATGTGACCGTTTTCTCTCAAATTTTGCTCCTCAAAGCTGCTACTGAACAGTGAAATAACAAGAAAACAAATACATAAATATTAATTTCATTGACGGTTTTAATTAAAAAATAGTCCCACTTAATATTAGGTGTCTAACTACTATTTAAATAAATAATTTTATACAATGCACTTATGCAAGTTTTTACATTCTACTCATGCTATAAGAGCTATAATTAATTTATGTAATTACACTGTTGAACCTTACCTTACAACTTAACCCAAGCCGTAAACATACCGATAGCACCTAGCCTTCCTTTACCTTACCTGTATCCAAACGTGGACAAAGTACACAATTTCATTACTTGAGTAAAAGTAAAAGTACTGCTGGTCAAATATTACTCTGTTACAAATTAAAGTTATAAAAACAGATTTTTACTTAATTTAAAGTACAGAAGTATTTGTTTTCAAAAGTACTTAAGTATCAAAAGTAAATTTCCTTTTTTATGTCAACGCATAATTTTATTATTTTTGTATAAATGCACACTATGCCATTATGGTTTAAGCCAGCCATTGATGCTTCATCTTCATCTTCAATACTTGTATAAAAGTTACAAAGCTCTTTACAAAGCTGCTGTCACTTTAAGGCCGAATGCACGGATCCAATACACTAATACACATCTGATATTCTCCCAACTGTTTACGTTATTTTAAGACATAATCAACTTTGTTTATGTAAATACTTATTTTGTGTGATATATTTTATGTGATATTTTTCTTTCAAATGTAGTGAAGTTAAAGTCATAAGTTTCCAGAAAAAAGAATAATCACATACAGATACTTAAGTACAGTACTCAAGTAAATGTACTCAGTTACTGTCCAACTCTGCCTGTATCCTACCCATATTTGCCACACACACACACACACACACACACACACACACACACACACACACACACACACACACACACACACACACACACACACACACACACACACACAAATACACCTGTTATGTTTCGGGAGTACTTCAATGTAACTTTGGAAAAGGTGTAGCATTCTCATATTTTGCTCATGAAAATAGGTAAATGATTATTTAGAGACTGGTATTACACAATAGTCTATCTGTAGTCTAGCTTCTCACGATAGTCTTAAGTTGAAAGTAAACTATTACTTAAAGTATCCGTGTACGCGAGTGTATGCGCACAGTTGAGCAGTTTTGAGCAATCTCTCGCCACCAGTTACAACCCATGTCTATACTGCAAAAACATGAAATGTGCATGTGTTACCTGTGCGTACAAAGTATGCATGGTTGCAAAAATCTGGTGGTGCATGTACAGTACACGCATACTCATCTGATGATGAAATTTGCATCACTCACACTATACGTTGAATTATACTTTGCACTTTATGGTTATGTAGAATAATTTTAACTGGTTACAAAAGATAGGTATTTTAGGCATTTGAAATAAAAAATGACAGTGATTTTTATATCCAGATTGTTTTGTTTCCTATCACCGACAGAAGTATTGATTATTTTTTTTATTAAATTAAATAATAATAATAATAATAATAATAATAATAATAATAATAATAATAATAATAATAATAATAATAATAATAATGGAAACATGTATGTGTGGTTCAGTTAAAGAGACAAAGATGGCAATATCTGAAATTCTTGTCATCTGAAATACTTTACATTTTTGGTCCCTATGAGGAAAAAATATATATTAATGATATTAAGTGTTTGTTTTTTTTTAATATAATTTATAAAATGTTTTATTAAATATATATATAGAATATATAGTTTGTACAGTATCATTATTTCCAATAAATGCTCCCCGAAAACTTGAACTTGTGTGTTCATCTCAGGTGGGATAGACACAAACTCTCTTCTTTCACTGCTGGCATTTTGCAGCTCTGTGAATTTTATTAAAATGTAAATATGTACGAAACAATTATTATAAAGTAATGCATTGTAAATTAATCTTTATTTTCACATTCAAATATGTCCAGGAAATAGTTTATTAATCAAAAGAATGATTTCTCAGTGGAGTATGGATATTTGGGCAAGCCGAAATATGAAATAATATTTGATGCGACAGAGATGGATGCAGTGTCTCACATTACAAACAAAAGCACTTTTGCTCTGTGCAATATTTACATGTGCCTGCAGTAGGAGCTTTTTTCACTTGTACGTGTGAACGCAAGCTCTCTGTGTGAAACCATCATGCCTGGTTGAACAGGAAGTCTGGAGTGACTCTGGGGTCATGGGAGGAACCGGGCTGGAGATGCTCCTAGCCTCTGGAGCCCTTTCGTGTTCCAGTTGCTCGACTCTCCACAAAAAAACAACAACAAAAAAAAATCAATCGGCAAACTTCTCCAACCACCATTACAGATCCAGATCAGTGACCTATTTACAGCTCAACACCTGCTGGAAACAAAATGGTGCCGAAGTTTCCAGAGAGCATGGAGGGGGATCTCTTTCTGTGTGTTGGTGTGTGTGTTTGTGTTTTGGAAACAGAGCCCAGAAACACACTAGGGGGAGAGGAGAGGAGAGGAGAGGAGAGGAGAGGAGAGGAGAGGAGAGGAGAGGAGAGGAGAGGAGAGGAGAGGAGAGGAGAGGAGAGGAGAGGAGAGGAGAGGAGAGGAGAGGAGAGGAGAGGAGAGGAGAGGAGAGGAGAGGAGAGGAGAGGAGAGGAGAGGAGAGGGCAGTGAAACCCCTGGATGGAGTGAATAATAAGGGCCCAGGGGAGAAGAACAGATGGACGTTTAGAGAAAGGGAGAGAGAAGAGAAAGAATGAGAGGGAAGATTGTCAGACGCGATGCCAAGTCTCTGTAGGGGACACACACATACTCAATGCTCATTAGAGTGGCATGATTCTGAAGTTTGGTGGGAATTTCAGAAGGTTAAAGATGACATCATACTGTTAACTGTTTCCATCAATTTATTAATGTACTAGACTAGATCAGGGTAGATCAGTGACAGCACTCTGAACACGCAAAGGCAAAACAGTTGAGAAATGACTGTATTTGGCATTTGTCTTTTTGAGATTCAGACCTGAACATATTATTTTCTGTAATCAAATCCAAAGTGATTATGTTATGAGTTCAGACCCAAAATGATTCTGTTATGAGATCAGATTTGAAAGGATATGAGATCAGACCTGAGGTGATTCTGCTCTGAGATCTGAGGTTCCTTTTAACTCTTTCTTCACCAAACACAAATGTTCCGTTATTTGTGAGAAAACACTTCCTCGCCAAACACAGAATTTTCCGGATCTTTCTTTTGATATATTGCATGCACATACATTCATACAACAAAAGAGTTAAGGTGTCAGCCCTGGTTCAGGCAGTGTGTATTATCCAGTCGGATCTCACGAAAAATGCGTATAAATAGTACGAGTGTGCAATGTCGTGGAATGTTTACACCAAAACTCATTTTGGCGTGCATATGATACGCTGTTTTACGCGTGCATATAATACGCATTTTATGGCGTATTATACATACGAACCCCCCACCCCACCACCCTAAACCTACCCAAGAGCGTGTCATATATACGCCAGAAAGTGCGTATCATATGCACGCGAAAAACAGCGTATCATATGAACGCCAAAATGAGTTATGCTGTATACATTCCACGACATTGGACACTCATACTATTTATACGCATTTATGTGTGATCGGGTTGGTATTATCACATTACTGCAGTATAATTTTGTTTCTGTGCGATAAATCGTAATTTATTTTCGATTTTCGCTTCCAACGAATGCAAAACCTAGATAATAAAGGTAAAACTATTAATGTGCCACTGCCGCTTTCTTCTTTAAAAATGGTGTGCTTTCAATCCAACCTAAAAAAAACAAACTTAACATCCAAATCAGACAAATAAATGAATGTTGTAAAACGCTGTCTACTGTTGCTAAACTGAGGGAAGTTTTTGATATTTAACAGTGGTATTGAAAGCGCATTAACCCCTTTAAACTAAAATATCACAGATGATATTGTTAATTATTGCCAAATTATTGTTTACAATAATTATTTAACTCTTTCCTCGCCAAACACAGAATTTTCCATTATTTGTAAGAAAACGCTATCGTAATCATCAACATTAAACATCATATAAATCAAAACTGCCTAATGTTATTGAATGAAAGGTGGACTCAGGGTGAGCTACAGGACTGTGCAAGCCTTAGGGGTACAGTCTTTCACACACACAACAAATGGGTTTTTTTTTTCAGCTTTTTGTTCAAAAATAGTTTTTTTTTGTTTGTTTGTTTTTATTTATGCCACTTACCCATGTCTAAGTGTTGATGAAAAAGGAATATTTTTTTGTTTTTTTTTTAAGAAGAGGGTAAGCTCTTTTTTTAATATATTGCTTGCTAATATTCTAGGGGCTATTACATTTTTGTGAAAATGGTCAAAAACCCTGGCAGTTGTTTTTAAAACGTTGTTGGGGAAATAGTTAATGTTCATGCCAGATAAAACATCACACGGCATTAGAATCCATTAGTACAATCACCATTACACTCATGTTTGACTTTAAACCATTAAAGCACAATTAGCCGCAAAAACAAAACTAATTTCAGTACATGCGGCTTTTACCTTTTATTTGAAATCGAGATGACCAACAAATCACTCTGAAACCTGCAGCGCATATATTTAATTAATTAAATCACAGCCTTTGTGATTTGACAATAACACTATGAAATGGTTTGAATATAATCATGCAGGCTGTAGCCTTAGAAAACGATCTAATAATACACTGATTCTCGTCCCTGGAATGCACCATTTTCGGTATGGGTAAATTGAAATTAAGGATTTCTTTTTTAAATCGAGCACTCAAATTTAATCGAGGAATTGTGACAGCCTTATCTTGTAATGGATGTCACTTCAGCTTGACATCTTGTTTTAGTGTGAGACAGAACAGCATAATACAAGCACTGTAAAAGTTTTTTCCCCAAACTCAACTCCTTCACCGATGTACTTGAAATATGCAAGTTATTGCAAACCAGTGGCAGGCTGTGCATTTTACACTTAGGCCTTCAATAGTATCCTACCTGAATTAGTCCCCTTCTTAATAAAATCATCATGATGCCACGGCTATATAAACCATCAATATTATACAGAAACACAGTATAACACGGCATTGTGTCTCTCATGGAGCGAGAATGAATTACATTATTAAAGCAGGAAACCCAATTATCCCAAGTCTCCTTTCACTGCAGCCACAGCTGTGCCACAGACATCATATCTAACAGAAGCATCGATCCACTCAAGGTTTTTTGTGCATTTTTGTCGTAGGCTACCTTTTGAGCTCTCCGACCACGGTAACCCCGGCGATTACGGTTTTCCCAGGGATTTGAAATTAAGGCAAATTGTGCGTTTTTGATTTTTTTTTTTTGTGCAAATTCTACAGGAAATAAAACCCAACAGCATGAATGGCTCTTGAAAAATCTTACCAACTGTTTTGAACAATCAGTTCAAAGTATGACGTTTATTTCAGGTGAGGTTCAAAGATAATACAAAGTGCTTTTCATTAGAGACAAAATTTAAAAACGGGGGCCGGTTTAGCCAGGGTTGAATGTAGGCTATAAAAAATGTAAATAAAATGCATTATAGCTTACTCACCAAAATAGGCTATTGTTTGTACACAAAACTAATCAGTTTTTGAACACAACTAATCTGACTAATCTGTTTTCGGGACTCCGTGCATTGCTTATAAGGCTGTCACGGCCCAGATCAGACATTGATGACGGAACTAATGACTAGAACCAAAATCTTCAGGGAACAGATGTGATTAAATGTGAAGTGACAAAAGAAAGAATGACTTGTATTCGGAGGTGAGGTTAACTAACAGACTGCATAACCTGAAGACTCAGCTGAGCAATTAATAAATCATTTCTTAAAGTTTGGCCTTGGCTGCATTAGCTTACAATTGATTTTTTATTCAAAATGTGATCAACATTCTCATAAGTGCTAGATCTGTTGGGAATTTAACATGACATTTTAATTTTATTATGCTAAAATTAATTAAATGACTTGAAACACTTTTTTTTTCTTTCATTTTGCTGAATGATATTCAAAGATCTGAGTCCGTAAAATGATCGGAACTTCCCACTAAATATGCGTCGCTCAACATTGGTTGTAGGTATATCCAATTGAGGGCAGAGGCATTTTCTTTCCTGGTTCGGTTGAAACATGCCCAAATAATCACAGCCCAATGGAGCAGCATCAGACTCATATTCTGTGGGCTGTTGCAATTCACATTTTTGCCTTAATCGAGCATCCGCCAAACAGCATCGAGCATCCGCCTATTTCCACCCTACAATCGCAAAACAACAACAACAACAACAAAAAAAGATCTGTTTGGCCACATTGAGGGAGTCAATAATGGGAAATTACTATATTAATGGAACATTATGAGGGACCTTATTTGATTTGATTTGACACTTGAGAACAGAATGTGTATATTTAATCTTCATATTGTGTAGCTACTCTTAGAAATATCCTGCAGTTCAGTTTTCACTACAAAGAGAGAGAGAGAGAGAGAGAGAGAGAGAGAGAGAGAGAGAGAGAGAGAGAGAGAGAGAGAGAGAGAGAGAGAGAGAGAATGAGGGATAGAGAAGGAGGGAGGGTTTGGTCTCGAGGGTCCAGGCCTCTTCCTTTTGTCTCTATTTTTAGAAGCTGTAGAAACTTGTGGAAATGTGAATTGATGCTGTTTTCTGTAACCTGCTCTCTGCGCAGCTCATATAATCAGATGTTTTTTAGGGAACTAATGCATTTCTCTCGATTTCTCGTGTAATTAATAAAGACCAGTCAGGGTGATTTGAGGAAACACCAGACTCATAAGGATTTAAACATGTAATTACATAATCAAAAAAGCTAATAATGGAGTGAATAGGCCAAGTAATATTGCAGAAGCTGGTCAGCATGTAAAAATATATCAGCAATACAAAAGGCCACCATTTCTGAAATGAACACCAGGGATATTTCTAGGTCAGCTTGTATACGTTGTATTAACGCTTTATTTTGGGGGGAAACTTGTACTTATCTTCCAATTTGTAAAGGAGCTGATTCTTCTCAGCAAACCTGTTTCACAAGTTTCACTGAATGATTCATTTGTGAATCGGGTTGATCAAATTGCTTGAATGTGCATAACTATGCTCGATTGGATTGAGATCTGGGGATTTGTGAGGCCAAGTAAACACCTCAAACTCCTTTTTGTGCTCCTTAAACCATTTTTGCTTTGTGACAAGGTGCACTATCCTGCTAAAAGTGGCCACATGCACCATGGGTGTATTTAGTCTGCAACAAGCTTCAGTAGTTGGTAAATATCAAAGTAACATCCACATGGATGGTAGGACCCAGGGTTTCCCAGCAGAACTTTGCTTGAAGAATCACACTGCCTCCACCGGCTTGCCTTCTTCCTATAGTGCATCCTGGTGCCATGTGTTCCTCAGGTAAGTGACGCACACGCACCCATCCAGCCATGTAATGTAAAAGGAAACATGATTCATCAGACCTGGACACCTTCTTCCATTGCTCCGTGGTCCAGCTTGGATGCTTACGAGCCCGGTTTACTCTTTCGACGGTGGACAGGAGTCTGTAAAAAAAAGGCAAATATTGAACTTTTGCAGTACAATCGACTTGAAAGTTTAAGTTATTTCAACTTAAATTATGTTAAACTGACTTAAAAAAATTAGTTACATCTTGTATAACTAATAAAAACAAGTTTAACATTTCTTAACTTATTTTGATGAGTTAAAACAATGCAAAAACATATGTTGTCATAACTTGAACATATAATTTTACAGTATACTCTGACTGGTCTGTGGCTACGCAACCCCATTTGCAACAAACTGTGAGGCACTGTGTATTCTGACACCTTTCCATCAGAACAAAAAATGAGCCATGTGTCACACACCTGCACTGGATCTGAGAAAAGCCTCAGTGTGTGTGTGGAGGACTGATCACTGCATTATAACCACAGTAGAAGTCTTCCTCACTTGAAGTCTGTGCTGATCCACAGCAGGCTATTCAAACATGCTTTAGTGTGCTACACATACCCTGGTGCAAGTGAGATTTTACATCAGAGAGCTAATGTGCTCTAGATTGCATTACTGCTCCAATTTTAGCTCTACTAACATGCCTTGGACGAAAAATAGAGTACATTACCAATGCTGAGATATGAAAATGTATTACGCCCGTTTCACACATACTCCGTCTGCAGTGCGTGTGCGTTGCGTATTTTTTTCCGTACCCATGTTAACGGATGACAGCGTTCACACTGCACGCGGGTGCTGTCCGTCAGTCCGTTCCAGGAGCGTTGCGTCTGCAGCAGTGCACGGATCGTTTTTGTACCGAGTCTATTTTTTGCTGCGCTGCGCTGCGTTGCGTTGCTGCATTAAAGTGATAGAACATTGTTCGCATTAAAATAAACATGTACTGACGCGAAAATCTAGTAATTTCAACACGGATGCATATCATTTAAAATATACTCTTGTTTCAAAGTCAACACATGGCTTTTTTTCTCAAGTAAAGCAACAAAACGACACCTTACCTGGCATTGAGGTAAAAAAATGTGCCATAATGGAGAGCACTCGTACTTTCTTGGAGGTGAAATGCAAAGTTATTTTTGACCTGCAGGATTTCTTTTCAAAGGGTTTAAAAACGAAAGAAAAGACGAGAGTCGGCTGTTTTTGAATAGCCTATTCTAAGTTTCTAATTTAAAATGTTTATGATTTTAGGCTATAACCTATGTTTAAATGTTTTGCCTTTTGTGTGCGCTAAATCTAAAGTATATTAATATATAAATATGAATTAATGAATTGAAAAAAATGTTGTTTAAATGTAGGCTTGTAGCCTACGTTAACCTGTCTACTCAGAAAGATTAAACAAAGAGAATTGCAATTCTGATGAGCCAAGATCAGTAACAACTTCTGGATTTTAAATAAAAAATCATTAATAAATGCTGTGTTTGTGGTATGTAAAAGCGGATCAGTTGCGGACTGCAAACGCAGCATATGTGAAAGGACTACAGGGTGTGGGGCTCCTGCAACGCACACGCAACGCAACACGCACTGCACACGCACTGCAGACGGAGTATGTGTGAAACGGGCGTTACACTGGTACATTATTAGACATGCATGATGATGTTATTTAAGAGTTTCGTGTTGACACACTGTGCTAATGTGTGTTAAGCTGCTATATAGGTCTGTGCTGTAACAGTTTAATTACATTTCACATACTCACTTTATGATGCTTTCCAGAAGTACACTAGAGAAAGAGGTTAAGAGCGCCACCTGTGGTTGCTAAAGATAATTCAGTGCAAATGTTCACTACTGTAGATAGAAGACGGAGACGGATGGAGGGTATTGGATATTAAATCCTAAATGAATGTGTAAAATCTTTCTCTAATTGCCATCCTTTCAAAAAGCCTTCAGTGATATAATCCTATTTCTTTCTGAATGTGAGACCGAGGATTTTTTTCCTTTTTTTTTTTCTTTCTGATTTTGTCTTGAATGTCATTTATTGAGTGTGGCTTTAATGATCCAAAGCTCTGGGCAGCTTTTAAAAGATCTGAAGAGAAACTCTGCCTGTTTGCTGCTGGTAATTGGAAACTCTGCATTGAAGTTTGTAAGAGAGAGAGAGACAGAGAGATCTGCTGAGAATGTCTTACTGTATATGTTATGTGTTCTATGTGTGTTCTATGTGACTGTTATTTAGATTCATATATGACTAATGTGGGCAAACGATTAAATTATTATTCCAAAGATCTGTGTACACACGCATATACATTTGTCTTTTCTTTCCTTTTTTCTTCTTTTTTTTCCTGTAGACTAGTCCATTATTTCTTGATGCCATTTTGTTTAGCTGTGCTAATTTACACATTTAGTCATTCGTTTGAAAAATCAAATCAAAGTCCGTTAGTCAGTTCACCTAAAAATCAAATCAAATCAATTTACTTTCTTCAATGAAACACAAAAGGAGAATAATATAGCCCAAGTTTTGGGGACTGAAAAAAAGCACCTTAAAAATACAATAAAAGTATATGACTCAATTATTCTTGACCTTGATGACAACCTACATTTCTGTCTGTTTCTCATAGCAAAACTTCTGTTTGACATGGAATATATTACACTTTAAAAGGTGGAGCTCTTTTATGATACTTTTATGTTGATTTTGAGCCTCTTTGAAGTTTGAAAACTTCAGCTGAAGAAAGAAAGTCATACAGGCATGAAGCGACATAAATGATGACGAAGTGTTCATTTTTGGGTGGACTAGCCCTTTATTTAAAAAGCTGTTTCAAGATTCAGTCAGTGAGCCAGAGAAGGTCATTCATTTGCAGTGACACTTTTTGACAGAAATCGTCCATTCTCAAATTCTAACTATTGAATAAGACGAAACACACGAGTGACCGTCAGTGTTGCAAAATGTATTAATTCATATCTAAAGTTATATTGTACAATTCTGGCAAGTGCTAAAAAGCTGTAGTTGTAAAACAGAATCAACAAAGAGAAAGGATAGATAGTTAGATAGATAGATAGATAGATAGATAGATAGATAGATAGATAGATAGATAGATAGATAGATAGATAGATAGATAGATAGATAGATAGATAGATAGATAGATCCATTGAAGTCTTGACATAATCTGTGAGTATCATGCAAGAATACAGAGATTAATCTTTTTCTTTTTTTAACATTAACCTTCAAATCCGAAAGTAAGTGTGTGTTGATCATATGAGATCTAGAAAGAAGCTGCTGCGTTTCGGGCAGATGTGTTGAGATTTTCAATGCCATGTAGTTTGAGTGCGGAAGCTTCAAACGTTTCCGTTCTCATATTGTGTGTTTTGTGCTTGAAATGCAAGTGTTCTAATTTCCAGCCTCCTGAGGAGACATTTAAATTAAGTCCTGTAGCGTTTTGGTCATTATTCATGTTGCTGTTTAAAGTGCAGAAGGTCTGAACCATGATAACACTGCTGTAAATCTGCTGAGAAAGGAACACACACACCTCTTTCCTTGAGAAAAAAAATGCACAGACCTGCTAATATCAGCACCTTTGCCCCTGGTGAATAAGATTTAGACAAAAAGGGGAAAAAAAGAAAGAAAAAAATACAATAAGAGATCAAGAGCATGACAGAAAGGAGACTAACAGTAACCCACTCCTTGCAAACTCTGCAAACAACTCATTAAATTGAACAGTTATTGCCACAGCAGAAACCACAATATCCTCTGTAATAGTGTACGGAACCACTGTGTCAAAGAGGATTTACAATAGACATATGAATTTAGTAAAACAGATTTTTATAACACAATATTTTTTGTTTTTGAAAGAAGTCTCTTTTGCTCACCAAGGCTGAATTATTTTATCAAAACTATAGTACAAACATTGCAATTTAAAATTTTCTATGTGAATATATTCTCAAATGGAACTTATTCCTGTGATCAACACTGATTTTTCCAACCCAGGCTCATTGGAAATACGTGACTCTGCCTATATTTTTGCAACACACGAAATATGTACCTGCAGGTATGTTTACCTGCACTTTTTGGGTGAACCGTCCACCGGAGGCCCTCCGCCAACCTGATCTTACAGAATGAATATTTATAGCCTAATTTTATATTTTGGAACAACTAACTCCACTCCTACCCTAAACCTACCCACTCTCAACAATATAAAACACGTAACAGGCAAATAAATGTAGCCTACAGTCACATGTTTTTATTGCAAAAACTGACCAAAAAACTGTATAAAAGTATTAACTCATGTTGCATTCCAAGTCTTCTGAAGTCATACGATATCTTCATGTGAAGAACAGAGTTGATCTTAATGTTTTAGTCGTTGAAATGATGATCGCGCTGCTTTGTGAACAGAACACACACACACGCACTCATTCATTCATATTTCTAATTCAAATGATACACACAGAAAGTGACTCGATCGGTCACGAGACACACGAGAGTCAATGGCATTTTACAATCAAAGCTAGCATAATGACGCATTTGTTCATGAGACACACGACAGCCAATGCTGTCAAAGCTGACCTGACGTTTCTTCCGGCGGCAATTGAAATGTATTGCAGTTTTTCTCAATTGCTTAAACACTATTTCTGAAACCTTGCTCCATTTTCTGAAACCATTAAACACAAAACCTCCTCTTCAAGCACTATTCACAAAACCTCTGACTCCTCTTGCAAAATGAAACTTTCGGCCTCAAAACAGTTTTACCTGTGTTCAAAATCAAACACTGCTCTCAAATCATAAACAAAGTGATCAAAATGATAAACACTATCAAACAATCAGTAAACAATACAGAAAAAAATAGAAAACATATTGTTCAAAACATAGTTCTCAGGCAGAAGTACATGTTTAATGTTTCATATTTTTGTCATTGTCTTGTGATGAATGAAAACATGTTTCATCCCGATCACACATAAATGCGTATAAATAGTACGAATGTGCAATGTCGTGGAATGTATACGCCAAAAC
This sequence comes from Pseudorasbora parva, assembly GCF_024679245.1. NCBI lineage: Eukaryota > Metazoa > Chordata > Actinopteri > Cypriniformes > Gobionidae > Pseudorasbora > Pseudorasbora parva. Next base: position 16,857,749 of record NC_090172.1, on the reverse strand, counting down.
TCATTTTGGCGTGCATATGATACGCTGTTTTTCGCGTGCATATGATACGCACTTTATGGCGTATATATGACACGCTCTTGGGTAGGTTTAGGGTGGTGGGGTAGGGGGTTCGTATGTATAATACGCCATAAAATGCGTATCATATGCACGCGAAAAACAGCGTGCCATAGACATGAGTTTTGGCGTATACATTCCATGACATTGCACACTCGTACTATTTATACGCATTTTTGTGAGAATACCCTGGTTTCATCATAGTAGCTCAAAATTGGTCAGAAATTATTGCTACTCTGCTTTGCTTTGCAATTTTTTGTTCTTCCTCTTGCTTGTAGCCCTATTTTTACCAACTCATTCTCATATACATCACAAATTGTATTTATTGTGCAATTTATATGGGACAATTAGTTTTTATGTGCATATGATGTGCATTGTCATCCCATTGGGTAGGCTTAGTTGTTTGGAGTACGTGCACACGTATCATATGCACACGAAAACTGTGTAACATATGCCCATAAAAACTCATTTTGGCATATAAATCGCACGATAAATACAATTTGTGCTATAGATATGCATTTCCATTAGATTAGGCTGATTTTTACAGTACTGTACTCTGCATCTCACAAACTTGTCCTTTGTTTATGTGATACTGTAATACTTGTTCTTTGTTGATATGAACCTGCAACCGGTCAAAATCTATTGAGCAGTTAGTACTGTAAACAAATGGAAAGCATCATGTTCAGGGCAATATGATTTGTTAATTGTACAGTATACAGCCTCCAATGCACTGTACTTATATTGGTTGTGTCATCTTTTGAAACAGGTTAAATCAGTTTTAAGGGGTTGTGTTCAATCAAGGACATTGTGTTCTCCATTTGTATTTGATTGTTGCCACTTGTGTTAACCCGTATGAATGGCATGTGCATTAGAGTGCAGAATGTCTCTTGACAATGAGAATGTGTTTAGAGTTTTGGTGAAAAGTCTAAGTGAGATCTGCAAATTGTGTTTTACCATGTGAAATGGTTTAAAGTATTGAAAACGTCTCGGTTACGTATGTAACCCTCGTTCCCTGAGGAGGGAACGGAGACGTAACGTCAGTGACTGACGAATGGGGGTTTCGCTTAGAAGCCTGTCATCTCCGAGACTAGAAAGCGCCCAATGGCAGTGCCAATGCCATGGGCATGCGAGATTTGCATGCGTAACTCCGCCTACCCACGTGGGTATATAAGGAAGTAGCTGGCATCATCGCATTATGTTTTACCTGCTGAGGAGCCAAGTTGAACTCCGTTCCAGCGGTACAGCGGATGTGGCAACGGGACGTTACGTCTCCGTTCCCTCCTCAGGGAACGAGGGTTACATACGTAACCGAGACGTTCCCTTTCGTTCAGTCACTCCGACGTAACGTCAGTGACTGACGAATGGGGGTCCCAATGCAATAACGCCACTCGGCTGTCTTCCAGTGCCCTGCGCAAGCGTGAGAACCCTGATGCAAGTTAGGACGGTCAAAGGCCTCTACTTAACGCAGGAATACCAAGGTACACTGGGAGGCATATTCCAGGAGGAGATATGCGCCAAGATGCCTACCCGTAGGGAGGACTTAGGGATACACGTATGACCCCGGGGGGCTGCATACGGAAGATCACTGGGGTACCAGCCGAAGGTGGATTTTTAACCCCAGGAGGTGGCAAGGTTGCCAAGGGAATACACCGCTCAGGGAGGCTTACGGTGGAAATACACATGTGGGGGTCGCCGGAGGGGAACCATGCACATGGGGCACCTGGCCGGACACGAGTGTCTGGGCTAAGGGCAGACTTACTGGCGTCGGCGTCATCAGTGCTGGAGGAGCTCAGGGCTCTCGGGGAACTCACCTGAGAAGAATATCGCACGTATCCAGTCCGTGGAGTGGAATGGCGAGCAAGCGAAGACACCTGAGCCAATCCATTACCGGCCACTTGTAGAGGCGAGTACATAGTCGGATACAGGCTCCACTCGGAGGTTATAAAACCTGGCGAATGTGTTTGGTGTCGCCCAGCCTGCAGCTCTGCAGATGTCTGTCAGCGGAGCGCCATGTGCTAAAGCCCAAGAGGAGGCCACACTCCGGGTGGAATGGGCCCTGACCCCAAGGGGACATGGGCGTCCCTGCTGCTGGTAAGCCAAAACAATGGTGTCCACTATCCAGTGAGACAGCCTTTGCTTTGAGAGAGCCTTCCCTTTCAGCTTCCCACCATAACAGACAAAGAGCTGGTCTGAGGTCCTGAAACACTGCGTCCTGTCTATGTAAGCGCGAAGGGCGCGTACTGGACAGAGCAGTGCCAAGGCTGGGTCTGCCTCCTCCAAAGGCAGCGCTTGCAGGTTCACCACCTGGTCTCTGAACGGAGTGGTGGGAACCTTGGGCACATATCCAGGCCGGGGTCTCAGGATCACGTGAGAGTCGGCCGGCCCGAATTCCAGGCACGCTTCGTCAACCGAAAATGCCTGCAGGTCCCCTACCCTCTTGATGGAGGCCAGTGCGGTCAGGAGCGCTGTCTTCATAGACAAGAACTTAACATCTACTGACCGCAAAGGCTCAAATGGGGCCCTCTGCAGAGCACTTAGAACTACTGAGAGGTCCCAAGAGGGTACGAGAGGAGCGCGAGGAGGATGTAGTCTCCTCGCACCCCTCAGGAACCTGATGACCAGGTCGTGCTTACTTACCGTTTTCCCGTCCAGGAGGTCATGGTAGGCGGCGATAGCGGCCACATAAACCTTCAGGGTGGATGGAGACAGCCTTCGATCCAACCCTTCCTGGAGGAAAGAGAGCACAGACCCGATCGGGCATTTCCAGGGGTCTTCTTGGCGAGAAGAGCACCAATTGACGAAGAGGTTCCACTTCAACGCATAGGCCTGCCTCGTGGACTCGGCCCGAGCGGAAGTGATGGTAGCCACCACCGGAGGTGGTAGGGTACTCAAACCTGCCGCGTCCCGTCCAGGAGCCACACGTGGAGGTTCCAAAGATCGGGACGCGGGTGCCACAGGGTGCCCCGTCTCTGAGAGAGTAGGTCTTGTCTCAGAGGAATTGGCCAGGGAGGGGCTGTCGCAAGGAGCACTAGTTCTGGGAACCAGGTCCGGCCGTGCCAGTACGGGGCGACCAAAATGAACTGCTCCTTGTCCTCCCTGACCTTGCACAGAACACGTGCAAGAAGGCTCACTGGGGGAAACGCATACTTGCGTAGGCCCTGCGGCCAGCTGTGCGCCAGTGCATCCGTGCCGAGCGTGCCCTCGGTCAGGGAATAGTACAGGCTGCAGTGGGACGAGTCGTGGGAGGCAAACAGATCTACCTGTGCGTCCCCGAACTGATCCCAAATCAGCTGGACCGACTGGGGATGGAGTCTCCACTCCCCAGGGATTGGCTGAACCCGTGAGAGCTCGTCGGCTGCACGGTTCAGGATCCCCGGGATATGGACAGCACGAAGGGACCTCAGGCGCTTCTGACTCCATAAAACGAGATGGCGGGCGAGTTGAGACATGCGGCGGGAGCGTAGACCGCCCTGGTGGTTGATGTACGCTACTACGGCCGTGTTGTCCGATCTGACTAGTACGTGTTGACCCTTCAGCAACGCTCGGAAGCGGTGCAGGGCGAACCGTACTGCCAGCAACTCGAGGCAATTGATATGCAGGCGGCTCTGGCTCTCTGACCAAGAGCCGGCGGCTGCATGTCCATTGCACATGGCACCCCAACCCGTGGTGGACGCATCTGTTGACACAACAACATGCCGGGAAACTCGTTCTAAGGGCACTCCTGCCCGTAGAAAACTGAGGTTCGACCACTGGGTGAGTGTCTGTCTGCAGGCCTGAGTCACTGGGACCCGGAGCGTGCCAGACCGCCATGCCCATCTCGGGACTCGATCGCGAAGCCAGTGCTGAAGCGGTCTCATATGAAGCAATCCGAGCGGCGTTACCGCGGCTGCAGATGCCATATGCCCCAGGAGCCTCTGAAATAGTTTCAGTGGAACCGCACGCTTGCTCTCTATCTGCCTGAGGCAAGTCAGCAGCGACTGCGCGCGCAAGCCGGTAAGCTGCGCGCACATGGCGACCGAGTCGATCTCCATACCGAGAAAAGAGATCCTCTGCACGGGGCAGAGTTTGCTCTTCTCCCAGTTGACCCGAAGGCCCAAACGAGCTAAGTGGTGGAGAACCAGGTCTCTGTGTTCGCACACCCGGTCCCAAGAGTGGCCCAGTATGAGCCAGTCGTCGAGATAGTTCAGGATGCGAACCCCTTGCTGCCGGAGTGGCGCAAGGGCTGCCTCGACAATCTTCGTGAAGACGCGAGGGGACAGAGCTAGCCCGAATGGTAGTACAGCATACTGATATGCCCGCCCTTCGAACGCAAACCGTAGGAACGGTCTGTGTCGCGGAAGGATGGACACATGGAAGTACGCGTCCTTCAGGTCGATCGCTGCAAACCAATCGCATGGACGAACGCATTCGAAAAGGCGTTTCGCAGTCAACATCCTGAACGGAAGCCTGTAAAGGGATCGGTTCAGGACGCGAAGGTCCAGGATCGGTCGTAACCCACCGGATTTCTTCGGTACAATGAAGTAAGGGCTGTAGAAGCCGGACTTCATCTCGGCTGGAGGGACGAGCTCGACCGCACCCTTCGCCAGTAGGGTTGCGATCTCCGCACGCATGACTGGGGCATTGGACCCCACCACGGTGTACCGGACACCCCGGAAGCGGGGAGGAGCTCGCGCGAACTGAATCGCGTAGCCGAGCCGGATGGTCCGTGCGACCCAGCGGGACAGTCCCGGCAGCTGTAGCCACGCTCCCAGGGAGTGTACCAACGGGGTCATGCGGAGCACCGGCGTACCCTCGGTGGGGCAGCGAGGCAGCGTTACCGGCCCGGACTCGGGTGGCGTAGCGGCCCGGTGTCGGGGCGGCGGTAACAGCTGCGCCCTGACAGAGGAGACCAGGGAAGGACTCGCGTTCCACTGGGGTCTGCTCTGAGAGGGGGCTGGCGACAGAGAGGGACGAGAGCGGCGTGGCCCGGGGGCGGCGCACACTGCCGTCACCGGTCTCTGTGTGCTCAGAGATGGGTATGTCAGTTCTTTCTTTAACCACATTAGGGTGCTGCCACCCCGGGGGGCGGCAGCGGAACGAAAGATTCTCCCCCGGCCCTCCACCGGGGGAAGGAGCGGCCCTGCTGCCGTCTCCTGGAAAGAACTGCCCATCTCTGAGCTGTCCGCGTCAGGAGCGCCGCTTGGCCTGGCGTTTAGCGGGCCGCGGGGCTGGCGCGGACTGGGGCGGCTTCTTGCGGCGCGCTCCGCGGCGCGGCCCGGGTGAAGGCTGCTGCTGTGGCCGCGCGGGAGCGGGGGGGACCGCAGGAGGCCGCCCTCGGCGGCGAGGCAGCTGAGGCGACTGTGCCGGCGGCGCTTGGGGTGCAGCAGCGGGCCGCCGGGGCAGTATATGCTTAATAGCCTCAGTCTGCTTCTGGGCGGCCGAGAACTGTTGGGCGAAGCTCTCGACCGCACCGCCGAATAGCCCAGCCTGGGATATGGGGGCGTCGAGGAAACGAGTCCGCTCGGCGTCCCGCATATCGGCCAGGTTGAGCCATAGATGTCTCTCCTGGACCACGCAAGTGGACATCACCCGGCCCAGGGAGCGTGCGGTAACCTTCGTCGCCCGGAGAGCGAGGTCGGTCGCGGCACGCAGCTCATCTCTGAGCCCTGGGTCGGCTCCACCCTCGTGCATGTCGCACAGCAACTTGGCCTGGTAGGCCTGGAGGGTTGCCATGGCATGCAGCGAAGCGGCAGCCTGCCCCGCAGCTCTGTAGGTCTTCGACACCATTGAAGATGTGAATCTACAGGCCTTGGAGGGGTGCTTAGGGTCGCCACGCCAGGAGGAGGCGCTCTGGGGACACAGTTGCATCGCCACAGAACGCTCCACCGGGGGGACCCCAGTGTACCCTCTAGCCGCCGCCCCATCGAGGGCGGAGAAGGCGGAAGAGGTTGCCAAACGCTCGCGAGAAGACACGGGGGCCCTCCACGAGTGCGCAACCTCCTCATGCACTTCCGGGAAGAAAGGTATTGGGGGCACGGCAGGACGGCTGTCCTGTCGTGGCGCACCCAAAAACCAATCATCTAACCGCGAACGCTCCGGCCGGGGTGGAGGGTTCCACTCCAGACCGAGCGCCGCGGCAGCCCGGGCAAGCATGGCTGTCAACTCCGGGTCCGACTCGGACAATGCTGGCGCGCCCGGAGGCGGCAGCACAGCCGAATCCTCATCCTCGGAGGACTCTAGCCCACCTTGCGATGCGGTCACCGACATCTCATCCTCCTCTGGAGCGCCGAACGAAACCCGCGGACCGGCCGAGACCGAGGCCGCGGGCTCCATCATAACGCTCGCGGGTACCGGTGCAACAGAGGGGGGTGTGGGCCGAGGCGTGAGCGTCGGAGCTGTATTCCACACCATCACCCTCAGGTCACCCTGGCCACCAGCCGAAGAGACGCCCCGCGGACCGGATGAGACCGAGGCCGCGGACACGTCAGATCGGGGGGTGACGGAGGGGACTCTCACTCCGGCGGCCGCACGGAGATCATTGAGTCTCGACCGCAACACGGAGATGGCCATGTTCCCGCAGTGAGAACATGACTCATCCACAAGCGCCGCCTGAGCATGCTGGAAGCCCAAGCATGCCAGACAGTGCGAGTGCCCATCAGAAGAGTGTAGAGACCGGCCACACCCAGAAGCACACGGGCGAGACATCCTGAAAAGGACGTGCCACGTGTGAGCTCTTTTGTGAGAGGATTAACCTCGCAGTCGATGCCGAAGCGCCCAGGGGACCACACACCAACTGGAAACCAATCGTCTGACCAGCAGGCAGGAAGTATGTGACCGCTGGAACGCGCCGAACACCAACACCGACTGGAAGATCCTGATCGTCTCGAAGAACTGACTTAACTCAGAAGGCTTGTAGGAGTGAAAGGTATGTAACCCTTGGCTCCGAAGCATTAAAACATAATGCTACTTCCTTATATACCCACGTGGGTAGGCGGAGTTACGCATGCAAATCTCGCATGCCCATGGCATTGGCACTGCCATTGGGCGCTTTCTAGTCTCGGAGATGACAGGCTTCTAAGCGAAACCCCCATTCGTCAGTCACTGACGTTACGTCGGAGTGACTGAACGAAAGGGAACAGACTGCACAATTAGCTAAATGAGTTCAGGCAACTGAGAAATTTGTTTAGCCAATGGGTTTTAGTGTTTTAGCAATTGAGAAAAACTGTATTAATCTTTGGTGGATGGACTCAACGTTACTGATCGCTTTTGGGGATTTTCTTAACACAAATCAATCGTTTGGCCTCCGAACACTTGGAATATTTGTACTTTCTGAATAAATGGTGCCTGCAGTCGTATCTGCCTGTTATATCCTGTTTTTTTATAATACACAAATGGGTAGGTTTAGGGAAGCGTTTGAGTTACGAGTTCAAAATGTGTCTGAATTTGTGTGTGTCCACAAGGTAAATGGATTTATAAACATAAAATAGTTTTATAATAAATAGTTTTTTTTTAAATGTAAACATGCAGAATGTTTCTTGTGATGGGTAGGTTTAGGGGCTGTGTGTGTGCGTGTGTGTGTATGATGGGTAGGTTTAGGGGCTGTGTGTGTGCGTGTGTGTGTGATGGGTAGGTTTAGGGGTAGGGGCAGTGTAGGGGGATAGAATGTAACGGTGTTGATAAATACTCTAAAAAGGGATCACGTTGTGCGTCTTAATAGCACGCCAAAAAAATGGCATACGAATTGGCGTGTAATACCATTTCATGAGATCAGTCTGTGAATGGAGAACAAATATTACCACTTATAGCGCCTCCGGTGGACGTTTCACCCAAAAAGTGCAGGTAAACGTACCTGGAGGTACATATTTCGGGTGTTGCAAAAATGTAGGCAGAGTCATGTTTTTCCAATGAGCCTGGGTTGGATTTTTCCAGCTGGATCTCATGAAAAATGCATATAAATAATAAGAGTGTGCAATGTCGTGGAATGTATACGCCAAAACTCATTTTGGCGTGCATATGATACGCTGTTTTTCGCGTGCATATGATACGCACTTTATGGCGTATGATACATACGAACTCTAATATATGCTGATTTGATGCTCAAGGGGCATTTTTGGATAATTAAATATTGTTTGTGCTTCATATATTTGTGGAAAAATTATTTTATTTCAAGATTTTTAAAGTTTAAAAGAAGAGTATATATTTCAAATAGACATTTTACATTTCTTTACTGATACTTTTATGTGCTGAATAGAAATATTATGTTTTGTCTCGCACACACATATCTTACCTAATCCAAACTTTTGTGTATATTGTGGAAAATTATATTTTGTGATGATGTACCATCAGATGATGTACCATTATTCATCCTTATAAAAATCACTCAATGATCACATTCACAGACATGGTTTAATTTTAGAAGCCCATGGAAATGCATTAAGGTGTAAGGTGTTTACTGTTGTTTTGATATCCTTAGGGGGGATTCAAACTTTAATTAGGTGGGTCAGTAATTTGCACCCTGGTTCAGCTCCTCTCACATCAGCGAGAAGTGCTAATTAGAAAATATTTCTGTCAGAAACTCATATAAATGTGTACAAAAACAAAAGCTTGACATTCTCTGCAATTTAAATGCTAATGATGGTCATTTACCATGGTAAATAATACAAATGGCTGCAACCAAAGTGTCCTGACGGCATAATAAGACAGTTTGTAATTGAAAGAGCTTTTAAGGCAAGAACGCATCGTCACAGATAACAGGAAAGAATCGTGAGCGTCTGCAGTGATTTAATCAGCGTGTTGAGAACAGGTTTAGTCGCTCCTGAGATCATGAATTATGATTGTATTAGCATAATCTGCTGTGTAAATGAGAGCGAGTCAGTCATTTAGAGTTTGTTTCTTACTGATCAGATGTGCTAATTCTTTGTGCAGTGAAGATGCTTCGATCTTAATGAGAAATGAGGATGCGCTGATGCACTCAGACAGGTGCACAAAGACACACTCGCATCACAGCTTACAGAAAGTGATTACCCTGTAATGGATAAAAAAATGAACAAAAAACAAACAAACATTGTTCTGCTTGATATAATGGAATTAAGGTTCTGAATGCACACACTTTAATGGTGGCATTGTTACAACACATAAAAGTGGGACACATTGAAGATTAAATAGACAAAACAATATTAATAAAGTGAGTGTATGAGATGGCAGATCTGAGTGGCGGTTGAGGGTGGAGATGTCTGGTCTTAATGAGTGGGCAGAGGAGTGTGATTGAGGTTGTAGGTGGGAATGATTGGGTTAGAGGGTGGAGCAGATTGTTTTAATTGTGGACGGAGCTTTGATTGAGTATGAGTGTAAATGACAGAGTGGACAGGTGAGTGGGAGGTTCAATGGAAAATTGGGCAGAGCTGTGTAAAGTAGGTGGATCCGTATGATTGATAGATGACCGTCAATGACTGAATCGGTGGAGTTGAGGGGAAAGTAGATGGGGTTGTGTGGTTTAATCAGTGGGTGGAGCTGTGTGAATGAGTGAGCGAGTGAGTGGAGGTGAGTGAATGTTTGAGGTTTAATTCTTTCTGAATAATTAACCCTCTGGGGTTCTTCATTTATGGGTCACACTCAGGACCTTCGGGTCTAAATGGACCCGGAGGTCGGGAATAAAAGAAAAAAAAAATTGAGTAAAATCAATGAAATATATTTTTGTTCAATAATATTTTTTCTTTTCTTTTTTGGTGTTTTGAGATAATTTTATGATTTATAAATAATATTTATGCAATAATTATGACCCATTTTTTCCCATTGAATATAATAGAATTTTATTTTATTTTTTTTTTCCTTTTTTTATTAAAGCTGTATTTCATTTTAGAGTCAAGCCTAGGCCTCATGAAAGCATTTTTTTTATTTGATTGGTGCCATCTGGTGGACACAGTGAGCATTTTTATCACGCAATAGCACATTTTTACCACTAGAGTGCATTACAGAACCTGTGTGTGTGTGTGTGTGTGTGTGTGTGTGTGAGTTTTTGTTTGTCTGTTTTGCACTCTTGATGTTTTAGAGATTCACCCCTTCACTGTTGAGTCCTTTTTTTCTGCATCCTGGCTGATTTGTAGATTATATGCACAAAAAACTCTGTATTTTCATATTTTTGCCAATTTCCCATTCATTTCCTATGGGGGTCTTTTTTGACCCGAAGGCCCCGAGTGTGACTATTTTTTTTACGACCACTTAGACTTTTCCAATCCTGTCCCCAATTTTTTTTTCTGTCCATATACCAAGTACCAATACCCTCACCAAGTTTCGTACCATTCAGATGAAGCTACGATTTTTAACATTTCTTTCAAAAAAAAATTCGGGTCAGAAATGACCGAAGAACCCCAGAGGGTTAATATACCGGTAGTAATTCAGCTTTGTGAATGAGCCGAGGTCAGTTTGCAGTATAACGTTACTTGATCTGGCGAAATGAGTCGGAAGTTGCAGCATTCACTTTTAAGATACAGGCTGATAATGTGGAAAAAACTATTAAAAAATTAAATAAAGCTTTTTTTTTAGCTTAATTTCAAAGAACAGACGTTCAGAAATAATCTTCCAAATTTGTGTAGTCTAGATAATTGAGTAAAGGTATTTAAATGACTATTTTAAAATTGACAAAGTTTACCAAACTCGCTGGAAATTAACATTCTCAACCCCTCTCGTCACTTCTGAGCATTTCCCTACACTGTAAAAAAAAAAAAAAAAATCCAGGTCTCCAATAGAAATTTTTCTAGTGACTGATCACATCTAAACATTTTAGTTGGCCAAATGTGAATTAAATTGCATAATTTCACAGAAATTCAATTTGGCCAACTGAAATTTTAAAGACGCGGCGCTGAGCTTCGCCTCCGGTTTGTGACCCCCTTACCTCTTATTCTCTGTTTTTAGGCATCTGTTTATTTACAAATGCTGTGATGCCAAACTCATTTTAATTTTAAAGACGTGGTGCGGCACAGCGCTGAGCTTGGCATCCGGTGTGCAAACCCCTTAAGTTTTATTCTCAGTTTTTAGGCATCTGTTTATTTACAAATGCCGTGACGCCAAACTCCCTCATGGAAGAAGAACACCGTTGTCTTTACAACTGTGACAATGAGCACTTACCAGGATCAACTAAAAGATGATATTTTTTTAAAGTATGTGAAGTTTGCGGCTCCATTGTCCGTGAATTAAAAATGTACAGATGCACACCATTCTGTTATTTCAGGGATATCCTTTTTTGTTGCATTGGTTGCGTTACATGTCACTCAGACGTCTTCTTAGGCGGTCCTTGACCGATGAAAGCTGCAATGGAGTCCAGACCTTCTGCCATTAGTCTGAAGGTCTGGCTACGTAAGACCAGAGTATGATTAACATGCAGACACTCCTGCAAAGATCATTCCCACAACATACTGTTGAAGAGAAATGACAACTTAAGCTGTAGCACAAATGGGATTTGAATTTAATATTTAGAGGAAGTTCTTACAGACAGCAAAAGATGAATAAGTGCTTAAAGACAACCTATTATGCCCCTTTTTACAAGATGTATAGCAAGTCTTTGGTATCCCCAGAATGTGTCTGTAAAGGTGTCTGTGAAGTTTCAGCTCAAAATACCCCACAGATCATTTATTATACAATGCACTGCTTGAATGTGAGACTGCAACTGCTTTTCCATTATTTTTTAATGTAAATGTGCTAGACAGCCTTAGACAGTCAAAAAAAAAAAAAAAAACTTACTTTAATATTATGCTAAATTCAATTTTACATAGTGTTTGAACATTAATGCGTGTATACACAACAACCCTATGCATTTTGTGTACACATCCACCCTATAATGGTAAAAATCCCTGTATAGATCATAAAACAGTGTTGTTCATATTTGCAGCATTGCCTTGCCCTGTCTTGCCTATCGCCTAGTGTCTGTGTGCCTAGTGTCTAATGTCTGGGTGACAATTATGGAGTTTCAGTTCAATGCTGTGATGCATTTCAAAAAGTAGTTCATGGAGACTAAGACAGCAGTATGTTTGTTTTCTTTCTGTTCACAAAAATAAAAGTAAAAACTAATCTGTATGGCCAGAAATGATGGAGTATGTTAAGTTCATTCTACTGGTATCAGAAAACAACAGGACGTTTAGATGTATCATGTAGCTGAAACATGTTTGTGTTTCCTCTAGCTGCTCTAATGAGGAGATAAACATGGTGGACTGTACAGCCCACCAAAGGAAGGATCTAAGCTAAAAGGGCAGATTCCGTCACCAGTCATAGGCGGAGCCTGTTACATTGTGATGTTACAATGTTATAGAAAACACTAGGCTAGGCAAGGCAAAGCAAGGATGCAAACATGAACAATATTGTTTTATTATCTATACAGGGATGTTTACCATTATACACTCTAAAAATGGCTGGGTTAAAAACAACCCAAATGGCAACCCAGCGCTGCATAAATATTGGACAGAGCACATGCTGGGTTAAATTAACCCAGTGGCATTTTAACCCAGCATTTCTGGGCTGTTGAGAAAACCCAAAATGTAGTCTTTTTTTCCCATTAATGGATTTACTAATCTGGGTTATTCTTGCTGGGTTGTTCTTAAAAAATCTCCTATGCATTAGCCTACTGTAAAACTAGACAATCATGAAAGAACAAATGAAGAATCCATGTTTAGACTGTTAAACGAATCATTTTTATTGCTTGATGGTACAATACACAAATGTGTTAAAATTGGCAACAATGACAACTACAAACCTTATATATTATGTCAATTTATTCACCTTTAAATCAAACTTTTATTTTGACGGGTTGCCGTGACTTTTGAGTCTCTGTGTTCATGATAGGACATGCGCCCCCGTTATTCACACAGAGACGCAAAACATGGAAGAGTAATATTTAAATAGTATGTAATATACACGGACACTCATATATTTTCGGCTACAGTCTGGAGCCCTGCGTGACGCGACTGAACGCAGCTGCGGGACCGAATATAGTCTACTTGTGAGCCGATGCTGTACAGATACTATGGTCACATTTTTAACATTTCAGTATGTACTTAGTACCGAAGTACCGGTACTTGTGACATCCCTACATACAACCATGTTTAATTTTCGTAAGGGGATTATGGTTCTGTGTAATCACAAACTGTATTAATCTATCGTCTCACATGCCTAACGTTACCTAAACTGACACGAGTCAGTACATTGCATCGGATTTTGAGGTACAACTTTTGTCGTCTTAACGTCATGTAAGCTTAAGAATGGTTGCTGCGAAGAAGAAAAAAAACTATAATATATGCTAATTAAAATGATTACTAATGAAAATATATGAACTTATCTTAAAACACCTGCAACCAGTGGCTTTGCCTTTTGCATTGTCCTTTCAAAATGAAAGTTTGGGAGCAAATTTAAACGAATCAAGGCGGGAAGCATGTGAAACAACCAAGCATTGCGACCCAGCAGGTTTAACCCAACGACTGGAAATTTGAAACTACCCAATGGTGTTTAAAATGTGATCAAATAAACCAACAAAAATTACCCAACAGTCTTAACCCAGCATTTTGGGTTAAAAAATAACCCAGCATTATTTAGAGTGGTTGTGTACACTCAATGCTTCAAACGTACACACGTTTATATTCAAACACCATGTAAAATTGATTTTTGCATAATATATCTCCTTAGAAGTAGAATATTTCCTGTCCAGCCCATGTCATGGAAGAACATTATGTACAGAACCAAAAATATACAGATCAAAAGGAGATCAATCATCTACATTTACATGTATGCATTTGGCAGATGAAATTCTGTCTGAGATTTTTCTTCAAATTAGAAAAATATGTCTTAATATAAATATATTGTTTGATTAAATAAACACAATTAAATAAATAAACAAAACACTTACATGTAATATATATATATATATATTGATGTATATATGTATATATATATATATAATCTCCATTTTTTTTCTTCTAGTGTATAAACTATTATTTTGAACTGTTCAAAATAAACTAAATAACAGATGCCTTTTAAATATTAGAATGGAGGGATCATCATATTTGAGGGTTCATGGCATCTAAAATATTGAAAAGCCCTGATCTACAGGGATGAGCGCACTAGTCATTTATGATTCACTTTCTGCCCTTGATCGTATGAGTAACATGACATGGCACATAAATGATGGAAGAGAAACAAGAATAATGCTTTTTAAGGCAGTAAAAGAAACCAAATTGCCGTGCTGCTAGGAAATTTGCAGTGATCATAACAATAAGAATGATCAGATGATGGATGTTTCGAGTCCCGTGACGTACAGCGGGCTTTACAGAAGTGGGACGGAGGCTTGATCGCTTTAATTTGATATTTATAAATGTGTGCACTGCCGCTGTCTGTGCTATAGCAGGTAATACATTGTCTTTCTAAACAAGACGACAGTCTGTTGGGGGAAATTTTAATTGCACAGAGAATGATGAATGGATGCAAATTAGAGAGAGCTTCACGCTGCGTCACAGTGAGCAGTTACTCAGTTCAGGGTCTGGATGGGATACACTTAAGAGTCAAAGATGCAAATGCTAGAGAAAAATCACATGACTGTGGCTACACTAGTGCAGATGTGATATATGTCATCTGTGTACATTCTTACTGTTAGATTTTGCACAAATAAGTTGTGAATCACGTGATTTCTCTTGCACAACAGGAGGAACATTCCTCTGTCCGTGCACTACAATCAAGCACAACAAGCAGTGTTTGTACATTTCACAGCATGGCATTTTGCTTTCTATTAGGTTAAGCCTCAGTAAATGTTTCTAAAACACCCGAAATAACAGCTAAAATAAAATAAAAAACATAAATAACCAAATCATGATGTGCTTATTTTTTACACTTGTCTAAAATAAAAGTACCAACACGCAGCAATTGCATTTAGCAAAAAGGCCTTAATTGTATACTATAAACATAAATGTTTTAGTTAGAGTTTCTGTAAGTGAACTCAAGCATCAAGACAACAAACCCAGCCAAACTGCAGGATCTGAATGATATATTTTATTCACTCACTAACTAAATACAATTTTTACCTCAGCTTATGTATTATGGTAGTTATTCAGATTTACAAGAACAATATAGCCTAGATTTGATTTCAGAACAGTGAACTATGAAGAAATATAGTAATTATTGAGTAAAACATTTTGATAGTCACATATTATAGAAGGTTGGATGTGGATCCTTAAACGTTGCAAAGGGACTTGATAAAGCTGTGATCACACTACCAGCATCAAAGCAAAATGATGCGGGAATGACAACCAATACGGGTGAAATCAGTGAGCGCATGCATGTAATCCGTCACTACATACTATAGTGGGTGTCGAGGCAAGATGGAGGAGATGTTAATTTTAGCGGTCAGCAACTTTTCTATAATTTATGATATGTCTCTGTTTACATATGGGTGTACTCGTGGTGCTGAGTCCAAGCCTGAAAGGTTTCGTTAACCAAGATAAACCGATCATGCCACATCCATATATATTTGGAAGTGAGTGAATGTGAAAATCACACAATACTGGTGCGTTTTTATTTACCACATAGGGTTCTGAAGGGATTCATGTCTGCTTTTGTGCAACATTTGTGACAGTGCTGCATGAGCTCTGTCGAGGCATGCGCCTGGTGAAGAGATTGGCTGCAACAGCAAATGTGTACAGCTAGTTCATTATTGAAAATGAGTAACACTAGCACAGAACTTATGAGAAACAGAGTTATGAGAAATGGAGGAATCAGCCTATTCCATTTAATTATCATCCACTATAAACTTCAAATTGTTTGCTGTCAGTTAGTGATGGGCTTGACACATATTGTGTTTTTTTTTAATGTTTTTTTGTTTTGCTCACCAGCCACTCTGGTTAATGGTCACTGGCCACAATTTTGACTTATTTAACTTTTTTTTTTCCTTTTCAATTTTTTAAAACATTGAGATTCTTTGGAAAGAAAAGTTTGTTATAAATAAAATTATTATTATTATTATTATTATTATTATTATTATTATTATTATTATTATTATATAGATATTTTTGAAGGGGTCATGAACTGGCTTTTCTTATTTTGTATTCTGTTTTCTGAGATCAAATATGACATTTGTATGTTTTTTTTTTATTGTTATTATTTTTTATTCAAAAACATCACAATGAATAAGTAATAAGCTATTTTCTACCCTGTTTTTAGCCTAGCTCCTGAAATTGACTTTGTACACCGACACATGTGTCATTCCTATTTTGCACGCGCGCAAAGCGCGCTTTTCCCTCCACAGAAACACGTCACTAAACTAGTGAAGGAACTTCCGCTCCCTGGGCGGTTCAGCGCAAAAAAGGAGGCGTGTTCCAACGCAAACAATCCCTGGTGCTATTTTGCTGTTCCATTAAACATTTGCTCCACTGACCAGAAAAAAACAAGTCTAAAGTCAGTGGCGCGTTGCGCGTTGTTCATTATGCTATTTTAAATGCGCATGCTTGACCATAATGTATAGCGTGCACAACGCGCATACACTTTACTCATGTAATCTACACAGATGCAACAGTTATTTTTGCAAATCATAAATTGTTACACTAAAAAAATATTAACACATGAGTTGTACCATACATGTAAATCATTGTGGTGTGCCACGAAGATGTGAAAAAATAGGCATAAATCTAGCTTACAAATTATTCAGGCTAATTGTAGTAATTAAGGATTAGACCTGTTTGCCCAATAGTGGCAAGACATATATGTATATAAGGACATCTGACAAATTGGTTTGTCCGTCAAGAACCAGGAAAAAAATCGACTGAAAAACTGAAAAAAAACTGTTTAACCGATGCCTGTTTAACCGACGCTATTTAGGTTGGGTTTCTATCCCATCCCCATACAACACAACTTCTCTGTCTTTCACTGCTCTTACAAGAACATCAGTCTCCTCGGCTGTGAATCGCTCCTGGACTTTCAGGCCATTTACAGGAAATTCATGTTGATGTTTAAATAGCATAATGTTATTTTTAAATCTTATCTAGGCTATATTGATTATGAAAAGATGCGTAATATGTCAGAAAGAAGAAAGAAGGTCAGAATTTTTTTCATTATAATATTTTTTCATTAAGTTTTGTTTTGTAGAAAGCCTTACTTTAAAGTGAATTTTGTTTTGTATCAAGTGTATCTTATTGTTAATACATTTTTCATCAGCCTTGCAATTGCCTGGATTTAATAAATAAGAAGCATATAGGCTATAGCAAACAAAAATCATGACATGGAGGTCACTTGAGCGATCACTTCCATTGCTCTTGCATTGCTCTATGAGGCTACTTGCCTCACAGATGTTAAATGTGTGTATAGAAAGCTTGAAATATCAAAAAGGTAATAGTCAAACAATGTTCAAGTTCACTAGTGGCAACAATATGCTTCTGTTAATTCATTCTTGTCAAAAATGCATGTCCGTTTACAAACCAATCATGTCAAGATGCAGCCCACATAGATGATGACGACAGGATGCATGTATGTCATTTCACGTTCTTTTGTGTGCTTGCATAATTTTAATGTGAAACCAAACCAAAACCAACCAAATTTATAAAATGTATCAAAACATGAGCATTGGTTCGGACCATCAGGTGTAAAAACGCCTTAAAACTACCTGTGAAACCAAATATTTAAGAATATTAAATATTTTTATATGAATCTGTTTTATTTCATAGGTACTTTAAGACTTCGTTTAGATATGTAAAAGTTGACTGTAAGGGAATACTAATATATGTTATTGTTTTAAAAGCTATTAAAATAATGAAAATATGACATTTTTGGTGAGTTTATAATGTAATACATTTCTCATAAATAAATAAAAAATCTATTACATTATGAGCTCTAGATTTCATTACATTTTTGTGAAAAATATTACAGAACATTTCATTACAATACTGTAATACTTATTACATTATGTGCAGTTATTAGATATTATTATATTAATGACAGGCAGCATCCATGGTCCACACGCAGATGATTTTATGAATATTTATAGGCTACTTTTATATTTTGGATCAACTAACTTCACTCCTAAACCTACCCACTTTCAACAATATAAAACACATTACAGGCAAATAAAAGTAGGGTCACAGATATTTATTGCAAAAACTGACCAAAACAGGATAAAACATATTAACTCATGTTGCATTCCAAGCCTTCTAAAGTCATACGATATCTTTCTGTGAAAAAAAAAAAAAAAAATTAGTCTTAATGATTAAATTACTGAAATTATGATCCCGGCCCTCTGTTAACAAACACTCCACTCAGTCATATTTAATTCAAATTATATACCCGCCTCTTTAGCATGATGTAATAGTTCACGAGACACATTTTACATTCAAAGCTAACAAAATGACGTAATTGTTCACGAGACATACGAGAGCCAATGCTGTCAAAGCTGATGTAATGTTTCTTTAGGCAGCAATATTTAAAATGTGTTTATGATCTTCGGCGGATGGATATGATCACTTTTGGGGATTTCCTTCACACAATTCAATTGTTTGGCCTAGAGACACTGAGAATATTTGTACTATTTGAATAAATTGTGACTACAGTTGTATCTGCCTGTTATATCTTGTTCCCTTTCAGTCAGTAAGTCAGTCACACAGTTCAGTCAGTCACTACGAATTACATCTTTACTGACGCAATGGGGGTTTTGCTTAGAAAGCCAGCTGCCTTCAATCTCATTTAAACCAAACCAATGACATGACGATGTCATGGTCTGTGGAATTTGCCTAATGCAACACTGCCCCACCGCGTGGGTATAAACGGTGTTGCATAGCAGTCACGTATTTATGTTTCTGCTTCGGAGGCGAGTTCAACTTGCCTTTCTCAGTAATTTCTCTCTTCAAGACGAGTGTCACCCCAGAAGTGTTGGTGATATGGCGCATTCCAGCGAGTTCCGCATTCCTGTCGATCTGTGCAGTGGTCTGTGCAGGTCTGTGTGTTCTCCCGAGCCCTCTCAGCACTCTGCCTGAGAAAAAACTCCTCTCCAAAAGAGCTGCACATGGCACATTTTTTTATAGATGTCTCGCCCGTGCTACGTTCCTGGGTGTGGGCGACAGGTTAGTCCGCTTGATGTGCATGAGTGCTGCCTTGTATGCTTGGGCTTAGTGCATGCTGAGCTGGCGTTCATGGATGTGCCATGTTCCCACTGCGGAAACATGACTATCACTGTGTTGAGATCGAGAAACTTCATGCAGGATACTTCATGCAGGAGGGAGAGTCCTCTCTACCACACCCCAATCTGAGGTCTCCACGAGAGGCACCACTATGGCTGGTGGTCGGGGTGATCTGAGGGTGATGGTGTGGAGCAACCCGACGAACGTTCCTTGGGCCACACCCCCCTCCGCAACACTGCCTGTGGTGCTTCCGGATGAAGGCGCTGGTGTTTCCCTTCCTGGGCCCAGTGTCTTATTCGGGGCACCGGTGGATGATGCCATGTCGATCACTGCATCACAAAGCGAGCTAGATTCCTCTGGAGATGAGGATTTCGGCTGTGTTGCCTCCCTCGGGAGTGTCAGCATTGCCCGAGTCTGATCCAGAGCTAACTGCCATGCTAGCTCAGGCAGCCAAGAGCATTGGGCTTGAGTGGAACCCTCCGCGCCGGCTAAACGGCAGGCTAAGTGGAGGAGGGCCGGGGGAGAATCTTTTGTTTTCATACTAACACCCTGCTGGCCCCCAAAAATGGACTGGTGGCACCTTTTTGATGGTTAAAGAAAGAACAGAATCATTCACCTCCGAGCCTCCTGGCAGTGTGTGCCACCTCAGTGCTTCACCACTCTCAGGCCCCTCTGTCGCCAGCCCCCTTCCAGTCGAGACCCCCGGGGGATGCTCTGCCTCCTCTGGTCTCCACTGACAGGGCGTGGAACCTAACCCCGCCCACCTCCCCTGAGGGAATGGAGACTCCATCCCCAAGTGCATGCTGTTATGGGACCAGTTTGGTGATGCACAGATAGATCTGCTTGCCTCCCACGACTCCTCCCATTGCTGCTGGTACTATTCCCTGACCGAGGGAGACCCTTAGCACAGATGCACAAGCGCACACAGCCTAATCAAATATGTGTTTTCCCCAGTGAGGCTTCTCGCACAGCAGAAGTGGAACATCTCCGTAACCTGGGGTGCTTATCGAGGAGAAGATCCCACCAAATGTCTGGTCGGGTCCGTGCTCTCCTTCCTCCAGGAAGGGTTGGAGAGAATGCTGTCTCCCTCCACCCTCAGGGTGTACGTGGCGACAATAGCCGCTCACCACGACCTACTGGACTCAAAAATTGTGGAACAGCACGACCTGATCCAAAGGTTCCCCGGGATACACCTCGCCCCTTACAGGTACCCTATTGGGACTTCGCAGTGGTCCTAACTGCCCTGCGCATGGCTCCCTTCGAGCCTCTGCAAGCGGTGGAGCTTAACTTAAAGACAGCATTATTCCTAAAGAATAACCATGAATTAATATTTATATAGTATAACATACTGAAAAGTATCATATGTCGCTTAATAGCTCAATCAGTGTTTAAAACGTGGAAAGACCCGTAGCATCACATTTACCTCAGAAGTCATTCAGTGTCCACAGCTGTTAGTTCACTAGAGAAATCAACTCTCTCACTAAATATATGCAATTTATTAACCAATATATTCATTATATTCTAATGAACCTGTTAGTGATGTCTTGTTTGTTCAATGTATGTTTAAATAAATGTCATGATTTGACAGCTACCATGTATAAATGATTATATTTCAACAACGAATTGGAGAAAAAAATTATTATAATTAGATTTAGAAGTTAATGCAAAAAACTGCCATATGTGAAGCTTATGAGTGTTGATTATTATATCTAAAAATAAATAACGGAATTGAGGCTAATAGTTGGGCTCTATTATTAAAGGGGGGGTGAAATGCTGTTTCATGCATACTGATCTTTTTACACTGTTAAAGACTTGGAATCCCATACTAAACATAGACAAAGTTTCAAAAGTTAAGGTGGACGTTTGATGGGAGTATTTCTTTGTCAAAAATACTACTTCCGGTTAGTCATAAGTTTCGGCAAGTTTTTTGAGATCATGCGTCCCCATTGACGTTAGTGGGGGCGGAATTTCCTTGTATGGGCCTTACGGACAATTCTACCGGAAGCGCGTGAGAAAGAGCGAGGGAGAGAGCGAAAGCAACAGCCTACGCCCATCAAAGCGCTGGTTTGTAGATTGCTGGACAGGTGACAATTACACATAATGTCACCAAAAAAGTGCGTTTTTGGTTGCCAGACCAAGACAGTCTTGCACAGATTCTCCAAAACCCCGCGTTAAGGCAACAGTGGATGTAATTTGCTTTTCCGGATCAGCAACTGAGTTGCGCGAATGTTTATATCTGTTCGCTGCATTTCGGTGCCGACTGTTTCATAAACAAGGCCCAGCTCGACGCCGCATTTTCCCAATCGCCTAATGCTGAAGGATGGAGCAGTCCCAACGTTAGAAGGGTGAGTGAGACTGCTTCAAATGTCTCTACACAAACCACGCGTAAACACACAAACACACGTGCACAACTGCACTTCCCACATGTACACCTTCAAAGACAAAAATACGACGATATAATTCAAGTATAAATATGTAAATAACACAAGTCGCTAAGCATATTATATAGTTAGTGTATAACTTGTAACTTACCACATACAGACGTCCTGCTCTAGTCGTTTTTGCTGCTGCTCCTGTTCAACTGCAGCCTCTGGGTCTGATTCCGGATCATAGATGTATGGCTGTATCTGATTAAAAGCCATATTTTTATTTTGAGTAAAGTTTTTTTCCCGCTGTTAGGGATGACGGACTCGACTCAACACTACAGCGCTGCTGTACACGTCATTATTTAGCTCCGCTCACACGACACGCCCCCACCCGCTCGGCTTTTTTCGGAAAGACTCGGAACAGCGCATCTTTCTTATATAATTATTAAAAAAATAAAGACTTTTCGGAGATATGCAGGATGCAATGCTACTCTATAGGTACTCAAGATTGACATGACACTGACTGAAACTGAGTGTTTCACCCCCCCTTTAACCTTTAATATTACAACGTTTAGATTAAAGGAATGTATGTGAGAAATGTACAATTAATTATAAAATGGCCCTGATATGTCACTAGACATTAAGAAATCATGTTAATTTCAAATACTTATATCTCTGACAACAGTAGTCCGACCAGGATATTGTCATTTAAAAGTTGTTGTTGCGGCCCTCAACTGATGTTGATGTTGACATGTTGGGTTTTGGCCTGAAGCTCCACCCTCCACCTATCGACCAATCACAAAGTCAGTAGTGTTTGGGCATCCGGGTTGCCAGATCTGCTCTATTTACCACAGCTGCAGCTACAAACATTCCTGCTGATCCTGCAGCCAATCTGGCAACCTCGAGTCAGCTGGAGGGTGAGAGGGGATAGTGATTGCAGTACCAGTTTTGGCCACAATCTTACATACACTTCATTTAAGTAAGGGCTACCTATATTACAGCATTATCTTTAAGAAGTTATAATTCAATTAATTTAAGGACAGACACATTTTTTTTCAATAAACCACTGTTGAATAAATAAATTAAGAGCAATTTTGTAAAACCGCTGTACCAAAATCCAAAAATTGTGGGACCTGCAGGCATTTTTGGTTGATGAAGTGTGCCTGGAATAATGCTAACTCTCATGTCATCCTGAGACCCCGGCCTGGATATGTGCCCAAGGTTCCTACCACTCCCTTCAGGGACCAGGAGGTGAACCTGCAAGCGCTGCCCTTGGAGGAGGCAGACCCAGCCTTGGCACTGCTTTGTCCAGTACGCGCCCTTTGCGCTTACGTAGACAGGATGCAGTGCTTTAGGACCTCAGA
Organism: Pseudorasbora parva; assembly: GCF_024679245.1. Taxonomy (NCBI): domain Eukaryota; kingdom Metazoa; phylum Chordata; class Actinopteri; order Cypriniformes; family Gobionidae; genus Pseudorasbora; species Pseudorasbora parva. Next base: position 16,834,853 of record NC_090172.1, on the reverse strand, counting down.
CCAGCTCTTTGTCTGTTATGGAGGGAAGCAGAAAGGGAAGGCTCTCTCCAAGCTGAGGTTGTCTTACTGAATAGTGGATGCCATTGTCCTGGCTTACCAGTTTCAGGGCTTACCATGCCCCCTTGGTGTTAAAGCACACTCCACTAGGAGCGTAGCTGCCTCTTGGGCTTTAGCGTGTGGCGCCTCGCTGACAGACATTTGTAGAGCTGCAGGCTGGGCGACACCCAACACATTCCCCAGGTTTTATAATCTGCGAGTGGAGCCTGTGTCCTCTCGTATACTCACCCCAGATGGCCATTAACTGGACACATGGTGGTGTCTTCGCTTGCTGCGCCATTCCTCTCCATTAACTGGATACGTGCGTTTATTTGCTCGGGTGATCCTCCCCGAAGGCCCTGAGTTCCTCCAGCACTGTTAACGGCGGCACCAGAGTGCATGCCCGAATGGTCCCAGCCCTCGTGTTAGGTTAGGTGCCCTGTGTGCACGGTTCCCCCGCAGGCCAACCGTCATGTGTATTCTCCATGGTAAGTCTCCTTGAGCTTGTGCCTTCCCTTGGCAATACCCTTGCACCCCTGGAGTTGAAAAACGTTTCCCCCTCCGGCTGGATACTCCAGGTTCTTCCATTTGCAGCCCATATGTGGGTCATACGTGTAGTCCTCCCTATGGGTACGCACTGTGATTGCATTTCTCCAAGTGGGATATGCCTCCTAGTGTACCTTTGTAGCTGAGCCGGCCCCTCGTCATGTTAAATTCCGAGGCAGGGTGCACAGGTCAGCCCAGGATGCTGGAAGACAGCCGCTTAAACTGGGACCCCCATTTTGTCAGTACTGATGTAACTTGTAGTGTACTGACTGAAAGGGAACATCTCAGTTACGTATGTAACCTTCGTTCCCATGCCGCATATGCTGTACCACTGGTATGGCCGTTGCGGTCGGCCTCAGCTCCTCAGCAGGTAACATAAATGTGTGACTGCTATGGAATGACGTTTAAACCCACGCAGTGGGTTGGGGTTGGATTAGGCCAATTCTGCAGACCCAGCAGTTATTAGAATTCCGCACTTATTGGATTGGTTTGATTGAGATTGAAAAGCTGGCTTTCTAAGCGAAACTGACGTAACGTCTCTGTTCCCTTCCTTCAGGGAACGAGTGTTTGCAGTGTGTATTGTCTATCTATTTTGCGGAACCCCCCCCCCCCACCACCAAAAAACAACATTTAAGATATTTTTGTATCGATAAGTATCAATACTGATAAAAAAACATATAAAAATTGAACCACCAAAGTGGCTAGTAGGAGTTCACGCTAATTCTAAAATCAGCTGCATTTGCACATCAGAGAAAAAGCTACAAAATCAACAACAACAACAACAAAAACCTAATAAAAACAACGAATGGACCAATAATAGTTAAGAGAAATTGAGATTTCTCTTTGTATGCCTAATGTTAAATTTATCCCGTGATTTGAAACAGACTTTGCATTGGGAGACTTCAGATGCTGCTTACATAGGCAACTCATGAGAGCATTATGTACATTTATTATCCTCCATTCGATTGTGTTTATTTAACAGTGCTTACTGCGTAAATAACATCATAAAAAAGATAAAACATAACAATCATTCTCTCTCTGACTCATTAGTCTTGTTTCACCGGCAGCTTTCCCGAGAGGTGTCTAAAATGGGAATTGTTTCGTTTTGAGGGGTGCTTTTGCTAATGATCCCTGCCTGCTTTTCTGGCACTTATAAAATATGTTTTACTACCACAAAGTTAAAAAATAATAAAGCCACAAAACTACAATGAGGTCAGATATTGTGAATGTCGTCATAGTAACACCTGAAGATGACAGACTGACACATCATCTGTCAGATTACTTCGATCAGAAGCAGATCAACGTAATGCAGGAAAAGACACTGTAATATGAGCTTCAGTAAAGCATTGGTCAGACCGAATGATTCATTTTGCACTAACTGAACAACGATTTGTTTTAACAGGTGATTGAATGCAATAATTAATTAAAGAGACCCTGCTGGACTTCTATGTGGGTTTACTCAGCTAAAGTTTGGAGTTTTTTCCCATGCACATCTTAACTGTACTTCATTGGTGAAAGTGCATCCAGATATGAATAAATAATAATAATAAATATAGCTGCAAGCAGTAATTAAAGGTGGGGTAAGTGTTATTTCAAAACCGTTTCACAAAACGGACTCTGTCTACTAATGAGAACTAGTCGAGAACTTAGCCGAGAACTAATATATGCTGGCTTTTGCTTGAATATGCTCGTGTGTCATGTTCGGTTGTTTGTCCATTTGCGATTGTATTGTCGGTCGCTTCAGCGATGATAAAGACTCGTTCATTTCCACAGCGTATGGAGCATCTAAATCTCCTCACTGTCTGTTTCAAGTGTCAGCTTACAAAATGTGACCGACAAGTAAGATGCTAAACTCCTAATATATGTTTGTTTCCTCTTCTCATGTTCTATATAACCCTAATCCGGTTATAATTATTATATGTCGTTAGCTAGACTGTCGTGCTTGTGTACTGTCGATTTTTTGTCATGAGAACGGATTGTGTTTTTGTGATCGCTATAACTGTAATCTTGTCATAATTGTAATATGTTTGTTAGTTGGACTGTCATGCTTGTGTACTATCGAGTTGTCATGAGAACGGTTTGTGTTTTTGTGATAGATGACTTTTTCATTGAATATTTAACCTGCATTAGTAACTCATAGAGTCTGCCATAGTCATCGCCTGGGTTACGTATGTGTGGGGCGGAGCTATCAAAACAGGGGCGAAACCCTTTTGGGGTAGAGGTGTGTTTGTTTTGGTGATTTGTAATATCAACAACGGTTACCAGAAAGCACTTACCTTACCTTTAAAGGGGTTCAAGAGTCTTAAGGCTTTTGAGCATATGCGTAAACTGGCATTATGTTTTATTTAGCAAGCTTGGTAAAGTGATAAAAAAAATGGTAAAGACCATTTACAGCCAGAACAGGCGATTTACTATATGTTTTAAAGCTTTTTAATCCATCTTGGTGACGTTTTAGACATTGTACAACCATCCCTCAAAGTTTCAAGTTTCTACGACTTATGGTTTGGTCTGCCCGCTCAATTTTATTGTAATTCTAACAATTTCAATAGGGTTTCAGCGCTATGTTATTGTACCTCTAATAATAATAATAAAATTAACTAAACTATTACATCATGAAACATTACATTAATTGTGTTTGCCTAAAGCACATATTTTGTGCTCAAAATTAAGCTAATAATCATCCTAATTAGGTGTTCTAATTATAACTGTATAATTGTAAAAGCAGTTATAGTTATAATTAGCATTATACTAATATTTTATGCAACACATAATAGTAAATTTTAAAAGAACATACTAATTATGTTTTTTTCTACATCAAATTTTCACATTGTTGCTTGACATTTCTTTCTTTTTTTGTAATTTTGTGCATGTTTTTTTTCTACACCATTTTTTTTACAATATAGAACATAATGATAAGTGAAACTAGGAACTATCACAATTTCAGATACCAAATAAGACTCAAGATAGATACATCAGTCCTCAGACGAGTTCATTAGGCCCCGTTAATTATTTTTTACCAGCTGAACTTCTTAAGTCACATTAGGCTTTAAGCATTTTGGCAGCAGCTGGTTCAGGGCATCGTTGCACGCGTTCATGTGTGTGTGAGCTCATTAAATGGCGCACAAACATAAGAATCGTGTCGTACACCTTCCTTTGAGAGCGAGCCGATCTTCTGGAGTTGAGCTAAGTTCTGATGAAGTTTTGGCAAGCAAACACGTCGGAACCTGGCGAGAATGCAAAGGGTATAAAATTAGAACATTCTCTCACGATCTCGCTCCAAAAGTGTGATGAACATTCATTTACAGCCTTTCACTGTTTTTATTCGCCAAGATCCTGCATCTTCTCACGTCTGTGTATGTGTGCATGTGTGTGTGTGTGTGTTTCTCACATCTTATTCCCCTGATGCCATGGCAAAAAGACGATGAAAAGAAAGTTGAGCCGAGAAGAGTTTATAAAAACCTGTGAGTGTGAGCGTGAGAGAAAAAGTTAAATGATGTATAAGTGTAAAGGTGTTAATTTTCCCCATTAAGGCAAAGTTTAATACCGACAATGAGAACTTCTGTTGAACCAATGAGATTAACAATGTGTTTTATTAACACTCAAAAGTCTGTGTGTAATTGTTTCTCGTGGTTAGGTCTGAAAACATTTGTGTAGCTCATGAAGGCCTTCTTGGAATGCAATTATTTTGCTATGGGTCACGGGACTGTTTAAGGAACCCTTAGAAGTAAATCCTGTCAAATAAATCATATTTTTGTAGTTTGGACACACACAAACACACAGTGTTGTTTTAAACTTTTTTATGTAGTTTTTATCTCTCTGTCAGCCTCTTTTAGCTAACATCTGCCAGAAAATGACAGTTTTGTCAGTACTCTTGTTCATTTGAACCAATTAGACATCTGTGAGGACCACATTCAGAAAATGTTAAGTTGTTTATTAACTCTTTCCCCACCAAACACAGAACTTTCTGTTATTTGTGAGAAAATGCTTCCTGGCCAAACAAATTTTCCATGTTTTCACTGTTAGATGCTAGGGGGCGCTATTACACATCTTCTGAATGAGTACAGAATCTCCTGATCAAAACAACGTGAGGAAGACAGAGTAAAACAAGTGATCGTACGTAAGCAGATGCATATGAAAAATAACATGATCATCAACTTTAAACATATATCTCAAAACTATCTAATGTTAGTGAATGAAATGTGGACCTAAGATGATCTACAGGACTGTTCAAACTTCAGGGGTGTTATGGACTCAATCTAGTCAATCTGTGTTTGATAATCGTTCTGAATCGGACCTGAATGCAGTTATTGACAAAAAATGTGATTTTCTCAGCTTTTTGTTCAAAAATTTAGCTTTTTTATGAAGCTTACAAATGTTCAAGTGTTGACAAAAAAAGGAATGCATGATGCTAGAATAATAAAACAAAATGTAGTTTTTTTTATTATTATTTTTTTTTTAACAAGACTGTCAGCTCTTTCTTTTGATATAATGCATGTGCAGATATTCATAAAACTAAATATTGTATGGGCTATTCAATTTAGGTGAAAATGGTCAAAAACCGTGGCGGTGGATTGGAACTTTTTTGCTTGTTTGCTGTTTGCAGTTAGCAGTCTCTCTCTCTCTCTCTCTCTCTCTCTCTCTCTCTCTCTCTCTCTCTCTCTCTCTCTCTGATCAGTAAAACAAAACCACAGAAAGGAAGCAATCTCTTGCAATACAGCAGATAAACCTTACTGATTTGAATTAGACTACAGACACTCACAGAGATCTTTGCAAAGTTACCTCATTATTTGCTATTTTATACAATAAATGTCCAAATGCCAAGCACAGTATTTAAAAAATTAATTAAATAATTTGTCAGAAGCTGAGTGAAAAAGAGGTCAATCCATGACACTGTTTGATCAGGTTGGTTTCAGATATGTCAAGATGGTTGAGCTCTTGATTTATGGTCTGGAATCTGCTGGTGTCCCTCCAATACTCCGGTGGGTGAACTGCTGTGTCAGGTGGGCGGCTTCGTGTTCTTTCCTGGAACTGCATGTTTCTCCATGGATTTATTTGATAATGCAGGAACTTTCTGGGACTTTCAAAGGGCTAAAATGGGGGATTTTTGCTGCAGTTGCGAAAAAGAGAGGATCATTTTGCTAAGTCTCGGCCCCTCAGATATCTGGCCAGTTCTGAAAAAACACTGTAAAGAATCTTTCTGTAAAAAATAAAATAAAATAAAATTAAATTAAAAATATTAAAACAACTTTTTTTCAAACAACTTATAAAAGTATATTTTGCAAAATAGGTCACCTCTAAGCAAATTGCATGTGTTTTGGCAAAAGAGTGCAAAATAGTAAGTACAATTGTCTATAGTTTGCACAATAACTAAATGCAAATGGCTTGTTGATCAAAACTCTTCACAACTAAACATACTTTCATTGTGTGGGCTATCAATGCAAAATGATCCAGTCAGTTATCAAAATCATGCATGTAAATTTGATAAATATCTGAAATTTTTAAGTGACTGATCACATCTAAAATTGGCTAGTAGTCAGTTGTTGTGTTCAGAGGGACAGATAGTTGTTTTTGTGGGGTAAAAGCTCTGGGTAGCTGGGAGAACACTGCGTGCAGGCAGGACAGGCCCACACGATCCATGGCAGTCAGTATTTGCACGAAGCAAACCAAAAAGCATATATCTAGGTTTACATGGGCCCAAGGTCTCTCCTTGGGAGCATTTCTGGCCAATGAGATATTGTTGTGGGCGAGTGTTTCGATTCTCCTGTTCGTGTATATCATTAGTGTAAAATGTCCAATTAAACCTTTTAAGAAACCAACTTTCCTATTGTGATCACAGTACATTTTACACAAATTTACCTTCAAAATGACGAGAATCATTTATCCATCACATAGACATCAAACAGCTTGCTATTCCCATGATGGGAACAGAAGATAGTAAAGATTCATATGTAATACATGTCTAGTGTACAGAGATACATCACAAGTTACATGAAAATATACATAATACCTTAGTATATGTTTGAGGCTCCGTTGGGTGGATTAATTAATTTTATTGAATCTGAGGTTTAGGTTTATTCTTTGTGTCTCCATTGGTATGATCTTTGTGTGATGTTCAAAGAGCCTTTGGAATGCATGGGTCGAGGAAGGAGGTGGACAGAGTGGTGTCTGTCTTATGTCTGGGTTGGTTTTGGGCCTTCGAAAAGCTTATAGCGACTTTGTGTTCGATAACGATTTAAATTTATGTCTGTCGGTAATAAATGAGTCCCTTTTTCGTGAAGTTTTACCCACTGTTACACTCGTAGAACAAAGAGGAAACATGTCACGTGACTCATGTTGTCCTTGTGCTGGTTTTGAGATAACTCAGGTAAAGGGGAATAGATGTTGTCTCTGGGTCGTTTGGGCATCCTTGATCAGTTTTATGATCGGATCAGGGTTCGGAGAGGGGGTCTCTGGAATGCTTTGTTGTGTCAACCCGCTGCTGGAATATACATATTCCTACAATTGTAATGAAATCAAAATCGCACCATTTAAGTTTGACAGCATTGCCCTGGACAATCACTAACATTTGTAAAAATGGAGGGACATCACAACCCTAAACACCAGCAGCTATGGCAGTACTGTATAATTGTATATTTATTGAGTGCATTTATCTTATCTTATCATAAGAAATGTGTTACATGTAAACAAAAGATTTACATTTGCTTGTTGTAGAAGAGTTGTAAGAGTTAAACTGCAACTGACAGCTCTCAGTATCCAAACTCTCTTGTTGCATCTCACCACCCCATTATCTTCCTTAGATTTAAGATATGTTACTCCACTATAAAATGTAGGTTTGGGTAGCGAAACCCGGTGCCAGTATCTTGTACCTATTTAACGGGTATTTAACTGGACAGAATCAGAACGCAGATTTTGGTTCCTCTTTTCGGTGCCACTTAAATTCAAACGTGTTTTCGCGCATTGGCTGGCGTCGAGCCAGAGACAGACGCGCTCAGCGCATGTCACATAGCACAACTATTCAGTGTTATCAGGCCTTTTGTAATTGGGTTAGGTGCTTTTCTGAGGTCAAAAAGTCTTGTGTGGGATCCTGGAATATGTGACCCGTTACAGAAACCAGTGACTTTAGTCGGCAGCTCTTTCGAGCAAAATGAGAAAAAAGATCTTTAGCTTTAACTGTAAATGCTACATGAGAAGGAAAGGGAACTCTCTGCATGGGAGAAAGTCCTGTAAACAGAAGCTTTGTCTAGATATTATGTACAACGTACAGCTGGATTCTTTAGCTGCGCAAAAAAGTGGCAGGACATGCAAATTATTGGACATTTAGAGGCAAACAGACGTGCATTAACAAAGAAGACCCCGACAAACAGGAAGTGTGCCTTAACGACTTATTTCGTTGAGATCTGCAATAATACTTTTCTGTTTCTTATGGGGTGAGTTTCCATAAACACCAACGTTTGTCATTTCGTGTTCATTCTAAAAACACATACATGTTAACTCATGTCTATACCTTCGCATTCCTACCTATTGTTATTAACTGTCGTTTTAATTGTAATCGTTAGCATCTTATCACTTGCCAAAGAAAAAAATAAAACATTACTATAATGGGCTTTTAGATGGTAATGTTAGCATCTGCTATCCTTTATTATTAATAGTATGCGGTCCAATTTTTCCCATTGCGTCTGTCGTTACTATGCAACCTGACAGCTTTAGAGTGGGAGCTTTACAGGGGGAATGGCTTATCTAAATGAGATGTAAATGAGCCTTTTTGTCACTCCCAGCAGGTGAGAACAGGTGAGAACTACACAATCTTTAGAGGCAGTTTTCTCCCCTTAAAACCTTTTTAAATGCCTACATTCAAATGGTCACAACTTATCCAAATATTATCAGATTTCCATGAGTTGCACATCTTTGGAAAGCTGGGAGACAACATTTTCTCAGACAGAATCTGAGAATAACTCAATGCCCCAAGACCGACTTATGTCCCTACTTTCCGTGATTGGTCACATATTTCCTTATTGGGGTTATGTGGCAAGCAGCGAGGCGATGGACCGTGAGAGCGGGCCGGTGGCGAGTGATAATGAGCTCCAGCTGCATGCCACACTGGTCTCGTCTCACGGCAGAGTGGCGGGATTATAAAAGGAGGAGTGAAGACCATGGAAAACGAGAGAGGACCAGGCCTGGATTTATGTTATGTTTGGGCAGCGCAGATGGAGAAGGACCGTGAGTGGCTGCCCGAGGCGATGGTGCTGCAGCGAGTGAAGACCAGTGGGACGGACAGCTCCCTACCGTGCCCCTGGGTCGAGGTGGGGTGGCGGCCGTTCTGGAGGGAGTGGAGGAGTTGCTGGTGTTCACTGTGGGCCGGAGCCTGCTGCCATCCGCCATGAAGGGGAGGAGCAGGGAGCACGGGACTCGCTGCCGACTGCCCTCCATCGAAGGAGCCGACGCCAGGGGGCAGAGGAGGATTCGGGCTTCCAGCACCATCGCATGGCACCACAAAGAAGAGCCTCTCGGCTGGTGAGGAACGAGCGGCAGTGTGTCGGGGAACCGGACCAGTTTTTTTTTCCTTCCTTTCTCCCCTCTCTCATTCTGTCGCTCCTCGTGCTCCCGGCTCCATTTCTCTCGCCTCTCTGTCCATACCCCAGGTGCCGTGGCCACCGTGATCAGGCCCCCCCTTGAGAGCGGGCAGGTGGGGAGTGATAATGCGGGCAGTCGTCCGTGAGGGGCTGCCCGCGTTACTTTCGTTTTGTTTATTTTTATTTGAATAAAAGTCTTTGAATGTTCGCCGGTTCCCGCCTCCTTCCTTCTCATATAAGAACTTTATTGTATTGCAGTGGTGCTATATAGCACATGAAGAACCATTTTTGTGTGTATGTGTTGGGAGGAAAAGACTAGTGCTTCCATTTCAAAATGCCAACGATTTTTTAACTAATACCATGGTTTGGACTCAGATTTAGAGACACTCTACACAGGACCGAGATGCTGAAAGGACTGTCAGAACGAAGCAGCCGTATCTGGATCAGATGCCATCTGCTGCCTTTCCAGCTCGCAAAATTAAAATAAAGAGAAATCTGAAGTGAAGATCTCCCTTGAGTAGAAACTAATTATGATCTTAACAGACGTGTTCTTACCTAAACGACTTAAAATAACGCACACAAAACACATAAGCGGCCAATTAGCAGGACAGGTAACTGAGACACAGACGCCAGGGAGAGAAAGAGAGACCCAGAGGAACATTTATTGCTCTTTCAGAGCTCAGGAGACTTAATGGAGGCCGTCTGTTTCATTTAAGCATCAGTCTAGTCCCAGATGTTTATCCAAAAATCTCATAGGAGAAAATGGACACATTTGATTCCATTGCTGACCAATTGCAGATCTCTCAGCATTGATGGTCCCTAGCATATGCTGTGTTTTGCTTTGGTCCCCATCATGGGAATCTGCTTTTGCAGTCCCGGTTCCTCACAAGTATGTGATTAGAAATCCATCATCTTCTGATGACGAGTTCTGATGCCAGGTTTTTGCGATTACCTGAACTGTAAGTGACATGTGACTAATATAATCGTGTTTCTCCCATAGAAGAAACATTTTTAAAAATGTAATGGTAACTTTTTATCTCACAATTTCTGAGATATAAAATTGTAAGGTATAAACTCCGAATTATGAGATTTAAACTCAACAATTGCAAAAAGGCAGAATAACTAGCCTGACATGGTCGTACTTCAATTCTATTAGAGTCTGAAACTGCTCCTTTGGGCTGTGATTATGGGGCGTGTTTCAACCTAACCAGAAAAGACCTAAATTGGACAGACCTACAACCAATCAGAGCAAAGAAGCAACGCATTACGTTAGTTGTCAAATGTCAACAGAGCTCAACTGCACTGTGTTGCCAAGTTTGCGTTTTTTTCTGCGGGTTGTTTTCTATGTCCGAGGGTTGAAGCCACAATTATGTGATATATAATCATGGATGCATGAGTGGGAATTTTAGCAGGCAAGCTTGGCAAAATAACCCCCACCAGTAAGGCTAGTAGTTGGCGGGTTTTGTAGTAAAAACTTGGCAACCCTGTCTGCATACGCGCTGAAATAAACAATCTTTGCTGATGTTGTAAAAAAATAAAATAGTTTAATGATACACAGAGTACTTACCCAACTTGATCATTTTTGAGATAAATAGTGAAGGTGAATGCATATACAAACAAGCTCTCCGTTTAGGATTCGAACAAATGTAATCCAAGCCCCTTTGATGACGTGCATGATTACTGTTGATCATCTGTCCATCATCGTCTAAAGCCCGCCCTGATGATTTCATTGGTCTGAACAGTTTCTGTTCAGGGATAATTACTCCTCTATGGATCAAGTCCAGACCGAACCGCTCGACCTAAAAATGTTGTGGGTGGGGCTAAATTCGGCTGGCATCCAGGCTACAGGATTACTATATATAAAGCCATAACCACAAGATATAATCTCATTTTTGTGAGAGAAAATGTCAGAATTGTGAGATATAAACTCGTGATTGAAAAAAAAGTCTAAATTGTGAGATATAAACTCAGAAATGTAAGAAATAAAGTCAGAATTGTCTGAAATAAACTGTTTATTGTTTATTAATAAATTGTGAGTTTATATTATTACACAGTATAGACCAAATTGCAAGATTTGCGATTCCGGGGAAAAAAAAGTCGGAATTTTAAAAATACATTTCCTTAAATATTCCAATTTCCTTTTCTTTTCTTTTTTATTCTGTGGAAACAAGCTTCCATACTAATCACTCCGTAAATTATTCTGAAAACAATTTGGCCTTTGTTTTGAAACAATCTTTGAAAGCTTACGCATCTTCTGAAAAATCTTCTGAAGCAAAATACACTCCAGACTCCAATAATCTTTGTTTTATCCACAATTTCGTAAAATATTTTACAATATATGCTGGTTTTGCCAGCTAGACCAGCACTAATGAGATAAGAAACAAATGAGATATTTATAGTCATGCTTATCTTGACATACGCATGGGCATACAACTGTTAAAATAAAATAACTCACTAACTCTTTCAATGAAATAGGCTCTGTTGAAAAATATTGATTTTCACAAACTCCTACAGCTGAACCATTTACCAACAAACTCCTGAAAACTCACCTATAACAAACGTGAGATCACAACAAGATCGAAGGAGGATTTTCATCAATGATAGACACAAATGAATTTGTGAATGAGGAAAACATTGTTAGCTGCACCTTTCTGAAGAAATGGAGAAATCTCAGTGGCTTTATTAGTTCATGCTTGTCCTGCACGTTAAAAATCGCATTCCGGTGGGGAAAATTGTCACCACCTTTCTCTAATTCTAGTGACGGCCCTGTTCATTAGTAGTTGTACTATTACTAGAATGAGACTTGAGTTTCTGATGACTTCTAGTGATTTAATGGATATGCCAGTAACCATTTGAACATTTTGTTTTATTACAATTTCAATATGTAAACACCTCATATTTGTAGGTCACTGTGACCTAAAATGAATTTATATTGACATGTGTCCATAAGAAAGCACATACTGGATAGAGAAAAATTCACAGTTGTAAGGCCGCCCAAATCGTCCCAATGGAGGCTAACGATCGGCGGGTGAAGGTCGCTGCGCGTTCGTCTTTTCAGCGGGGAAAAGGGGATTTTATACCAATTCCTCGTTATCTGACTCCATTTAATGATAATTTAGAATTTAGGTTAGAATGCCATTTGGTTATTTGGTCATTCATTTTTAATAGTTTAACTACACATTTAATTATTCCGTTTAACCCTTCGTTGAAATTATACCCAACCTGAATAATTCCAGAGCAAGTCAGAATCAATCAAAGTGTAACAATTTATTTAACAGTCAGGTAAATGTATAAAGCCAATTACATAGTCAATTCAAAGGTAATCCATATATAACATCAAATAGTCTGAAGTAAAGAATGAAATATATACCTGACTTCTGAAAACTACATAATGCTGGCTATCTTGAGACATCCAGCATTACGGGCTGACCGGTTTAAAGTGTCAAGCCCTGAGCTCTTTGCAACATTTCCTTAAATACCCAGAAACAAATGCACAAACTCTTTCATATGTAAACACGAGTGCACAATGGGAATTTGCATTGATCAAGACTTGTATTGATGTAAAGGCCAAATGGCTGAAAGCCACACCCACCAAACTAAGACAAGATATCTTTAAACTCTTAAAACATTGATTATCTTTTGGTTAACTTCTGTGGAGTTGAGATATTTGTACCAGTCGCACTGAGACATTTCAAACGATATCAAACACATATAATACTGTATCGTGTGGATTGACATTGTAATATAGAGATTTTGTGTGTATTTTCAGGTGATCTCAGCATGAGACAGGGAAGGAATTGGGGGAGACGGGGTATATAGGGAAAGATGTAGATTAGCTGATAGTGAGGTGAGACTTGCGTCTCCAGTGGTGTGTGAGGGACAGTTCAGATGTTAATTTCCTTTATTTTCTCAGAGAGTCCTTGTTCTTCATTCAGACATTTCGGCATATACTAGTTTTTTTAGTCTTACACAGTTGAACACAAATCAATATTAAGATGTGTGAAAGCACCGCTACTGATATTTTATTTAAAAGTTGTACTGACATTTTCCAATTCATCCTTCAGTCTTTCTTCTGCTACCGTTGAGCACAATAATGAAATGATGATTTCATCAAATTAGCCTGCTAAAATGCAGCTTATAAATGGCAAGAAGAACAGAACAGTGAAAAGACTGGATGTCTTTATATAGAATATGATTACAATATATACAGAAATATACAGGCTTACAAACTGGGAATACATAACAGCATGTATGTGCATTTAAACATGATTAATTAATGGATCATGAATACATTAGGACACGTCCTATATTTGTATAGTTAAATATAAATATGTAGCAAAACATCCTAAGAAAATGATATATAATAAATTATATATAAGAAAATATATATTATTTTCTTAGAACGGATGTTTTGAGATTTGGGGTTTTCATGAGCTGTATGCCAAAATCATCTAGCTTGACAAGCCAGACCCACATCAAGATGTTTGGTCTGGAAACTCACCATAGACAGGGCTCAATCCGAGGGGCGGGATAAACGGTTGTCTTTCAAACTCCCTCTGCACGCGATAGGATAGCGCTACACCAACCAGAGCAACGAAGGTGAAACAGAGCTTGTTGAAAGATTAAACATTCACCGTATCCGGTCGGCTAAACTCCGAACACATCTTCCCTTTTTAAGAATGACTTCAGTGCCATTCTTTGTTCTTTTCTCAGAGAAAAGCTTAACTCCAAGTCTTCCAGAATCGCAGTCAAAGCTGATTCGAAAGACCGCCGCCGTTCACCAGTTTCTGTGTTTACTAGAATCACGCAAACGCAACTCGGCCGTCGTCATTAGGGCCCCGCCCGCCAACTCTATACACGATGTGATTGACCCGTCCAGATTGTGAGGAATACAGCTCATAAGGGTATTGAGAGTTCCTAGACGACACTTGCGGGCAGATTAAATTTGCTGCCGCTAGGGTGCGTCTAGATTTCTAGGCTAAAAATCATCAGTATTAAAACAATAAAAGACCTGAAATATTTGAGTTGGTGTGCAATGAATCTAAAATATATGTATTATATATATATATATATATATATATATATATATATATATATATATATATATATATATATATATATAAATTTAATTTTTATTATTACATTATGGAAAAAAATGAACTTTTATCACAATATGCTAATTTTTTTAGAAGGACCTGTACTTGTAGGTTTTCTTTTCGCGCCGGGCTCAGACACCTCGCTGGTACTTGCCATTTTTTCTGGACCTGCATGACGAGTTGTGCAGGTCCTGGAACAGGCCATATTCAGCACACATTTCCAAACCCCATTAGATTATGCAAACGTTCTGGGGGTGCGTGAGGCTGGCTACGGGATGATGCCGCAGGTGGAAGATGCTCTAGTGGGGTATCTGTCTCCCGAATCGGCTGAATCTCCCGAATCCGTTACTGCCCACCAAGCCATGCAGGGATACATTGGCATTGGTGGGCAGGGCATATATGGCGGCGGGTCGGGCTGGTAGTTCCCTGCACACATTGTCTATTCTGCAGGCATACCAGGCCGACCTCCTTAAAGAATTAGACGAGGGTGAGGGTCCCTCTTTGGAGGACATCCTCAAGCTGAGGAAGGCTGCTGATTTGTCTCTCCGAGTCACCAAGGAGACGACCCGTGCCATAGGCCGCTCCATGGCCTCAATTGTGACTGTGAAGAGACATCTATGGTTAACTCTATCGGGATGAAGGAGAAGGATAAAACTTTTCTCCTGGATTCCCCCGATCTCGCTTTCTGGCCTGTTCGGCGACGCCGTTAATTCGGTCATCGACAGGTTCCAGGAGGCAACAGGTTGGCTCCGGGAGCCTGGCAATAGAGGAGGCGCTCTCACCAGCAGGCTTCTGTGCAGAAGGGCTATCTGAGGAATGTCCTTATCGCTAAGAAGGCTGCTAGGAAGAAGTCCTAGCCGCGGCAGGATTTCTAAGAGCACAACCCCAACCTCCTCCCCCCTTTTGGGGCGCAGTCATGGAAGGCTGCTTTGCGAGGGGTTCATGGGAGGACCGGCATTCCACCTGGCACATAAATTGCCTAGAAATGATGGCGGTCTACTGAGCTCTGACGAGTTTCTTCCCAGAACTTTACGGGCACCACGTTCTGGTCCGTACGGACAATATGGCAGTCGTGGCATACCTGAACCGCCAGCGGGGGTTGAGATCGCGCCCCCCTCTGAGGAGGGACCTCCTGTCGCAGGCAGGGGGCACATTATTTCACCCCCGCCCCGAAATATGGAACCTCTGGGTCTGGCCCCTGTGGGGGCCAGGTACCAAGAAGATGGGATACCAGCAGACGTTATAGAGACCCTACTTAGTTCCAGGGCCCTGTCTGCAAGGAGACTGTACAGCCTCAAGTGGAATGTTTTCGCTACTTGGTGTAGAGAACGTGAGGCGCACCCAGTTAACTGCCCAGTGGCTTCAGTGCTCAAGTTCCTCCAAAATCGGTTCTCTGCAGGGCTTACCCCGTCCACACTTAAGGTGTATGTGGCAGCTATTGAAGCTTTCCACGCTCCGTTAAGTGATGGGCCTCCAGGTAGGCACCATTTGGTTGTACGTTTCCTCCATGGGGAATGGAGGATAAGACCTGTAGTCCATACCAGAGTACCAACATGGGATCTGGCAGTGGTGCACGAGGGTCTGGCTGAGGCCCCCTTCGAACCACTGGAATCAGCAGAACCCAAGAATCTGACGCTTAAAGTAGCATTCCTCCTAGCTATTACCACACTGCACCCTAGACCTGGCTACGTGCCTAAGGTTCTGTCCAGTGTGGTCAGGTCCTTGGTCCTTCAGGCATTTCATCACCCACCCCTCGTGACGGCAGAAGAAGGGAGACTGTTCCTCTTGTGCCTGGTTCGGGCCCTGAGTGTTTATTTGGAAAGGTCAGCTCAGTGGAGGAAATCAGACCAGCTGGTAGTGTGTTTTGGCTCACCCCAGAAAGGGTTGGCCTGCATCAACCCCTACTATTAGTAATTGGATTGTGCAGGCTATAGCCTTGGCATATCAGGTGCGAAATCTGCCTTCACCTATAGCCTTGACGGCCCATTCCACCAGGGTATGGCCTCCTCGGTGGCCCTTCTCTTCGGAGTCCCTATGCAGGACATCTACGAAGCGGCCAGTTGGGCTACTCAGCACACTTTTATAAGATTTTACAGCTTGCACCTCCCTGCGACACCTGGCGGCAGGGTACTCCATTCCTAATTGTGCCTGGTTTCCAGCTTCACAATAGGGCAGGTGTATCCTTGGTGTGGCCTAGTGGGTACTCGTTCCCCAAATTCGTCATATATGGAACGTCTCGGGTTATGTATATAACCCTTCTCGTCGCCACACCGCGTATAGCCTAAAAGCGTTTGCTTCTTTGCAATAATTGACGCTACAATGTCCCAGGCTCCCCTTTATAGTT
Source organism: Pseudorasbora parva (assembly GCF_024679245.1). Classification (NCBI taxonomy): domain Eukaryota; kingdom Metazoa; phylum Chordata; class Actinopteri; order Cypriniformes; family Gobionidae; genus Pseudorasbora; species Pseudorasbora parva. The sequence goes on along the minus strand of NC_090172.1, from coordinate 16,818,261 downwards.
TCCAGCTATGCCGTCACATCTACGTCATGACATAGCACCAATCAGGATTGGACTAGTTTCATTCATACTTCGGATGCGTTGATGCTTAGGTTGCATCCCCAAATTCGTAGTTCTGACGCAGTGCTCGTTCCCTCTCAGGGAACAAGGGTTATATACATAACCAGAGACGTTTTTAATACAAAAAAATTCAACCTTCAAATAATTATGTTCAGTTATGCAATCAATACTTGGTCGGGAATCCTTTTGCAGAAATGACTGCTTCAATGCGGTGTGGCATGGAGGCAATCAGCCTGTGGCACTGCTGAGGTGTAATGGAGGCCAAGGATGCTTCGATAGTGGCCCTAAGCTCATCCAGAGTGTTGGGTCTTGCGTCTCTCAATTTTCTCTTCACAATATCCCACAGATTCTCTATGGCGTTCAGGTCAGAAGAGTTGGCAGGCCAATTGAGCACAGTAATACCATGGTCAGTAAACCATTTACCAGTGGTTTTGGCACTGTGAGCAGGTGCCAGGTTGTGCTGAAAAACGAATTCAGCAGATGGAAGCATAAAGTGCTCCATAATCTCCTAATAGCTAGCTGCATTGACCCTGCCTTTGATAAAACACAGTGGACCAACACCAGCAGATGACATGGCACCCCAGACCATCACTGACTGTGGGTACTTGACACTGGACTTCAGGCATTTTGGCATTTCCTTCTCCCCAGTCCTTGATTTCCAAATGACATGCAAAATTTGCTTTCATCCGAAAAAAAGTATTTTGGACCACTGAGCAACAGTCCAGTGCTGCTTCTCTGTAGCCCAGGTCAGGTGCTTCTGCCGCTGTTTCTGGTTCAAAAGTTGCTTGACCTGGGGAATGCGGCACCTGTAGCTCTGGATGTTTCTACTCCAGACTCAGTGAACTGCTTCTGCAGGTCCCCCAAGGTCTGGAATCGGTCCTTCTCCACAATCTTCCTCAGGGTCCGGCCCCCTTTTCTCGTTGTGCAGCGTTTTTTTTGCCACACATTTTCCTTCCAACAGACTTCCCACTGAGGTGCCTTGATACTGCACTCTGGGAACAGCCTATTCGTTTAGAAATGTATTTTTGTGTCTTACCCTCTCGCTTGAGGGTGTCAATGATGGCCTTCTGGACAGCAGTCAGGTCGGCAGTCTTACCCATGATTGCGGTTTTGAGTAATGAACCAGACTGAGACATTTTATAAGCCTCAGGAATCTATTGCAGGTGTTTAGAGTTAATTAGTTGATTCAGATGATTAGGTTAATAGCTAATTTAGAGAACCTTTTCATGATATGCTAATTTTTTGAGATTTTGGGGAATTTGGGGTTTTCATGAGCTGTATGCCAAAATCATTTGTATTAAAACAATAAAAGACCTGAAATATTTGAGTTGTTGTGCAATGAATCTAAAATATATGAAAGTTAAATTTGTATCATTACATTATGTGAAAAAAACTCAGTTTCAAGTTGTCAAACATATTGAAGTGGAATGAGTAATACATGTAGTTCCTGAAACTGATCATTGTAATTTTACAAAATTTAACAAAATTATTATCTTAAAAATATGAATGTATTAGTCAAATACGTATTTTGTTTCATAAAATAAGCAAATAATAAATGTGCATGCATGATATTCTAACATGTTTTATCTGCACTAGTCAGAGATGGAGGACAGACATATAGAACAAACTTAGCAGAGCAAAACTACAACCTATTGAGACAGATTTGCCCGAAACAACAAAGGAAGTTGGGCGTGTCAGAAGAACAAAGGGATACGAGGCAGAGATCAGGCAGACCGGCCGCTAATAAACACGGGAAGCTTCACTTAGTTCAGAATCAATAAAGATTCACTCCTGAGGATCTGATCTCAGAGACGCTGATACTCTGAATGCATTAAACGTTGATTTTCAGCTGTCATTCTGACAGCCCATTTATCCAGAATTACTGTCGGACTGTCTACATCAATACGGAACTGTCTGCCTGTATTTCTGTCTGTCTGTCTGTCTGTCTGTCTGTCTGTCTGTCTGTCTGTCTGTCTGTCTAATTCTCTTGTTAAGCCTCCTCACATTTAAATTGCAGATACTGTATTGGTAATTCAGTTTTGAAAGTTTCAGACAAGTCAGATTTTCCCTGTTAACTAATTGGGGGAGCTTTCGAGACGATCTGACGGATAAACAGACGGAGACGAGGAGGACATGAAAAGAAAAGAGAACACGCAGCAGAGCAGGAAATAAAACTCAGAGAGAGAGAGAGAGAGAGAGAGAGAGAGAGAGAGAGAGAGAGAGAGAGAGAGAGAGAGAGAGAGAGAGAGAGAGAGAGAGAGAGAGAGAGAGAGAGAGAGAGAGAAGAGAGAGTTAGAGAGAGAGAGGGGGGACAAATGAAGGTGAATGTTTATGAAGTGTGTTTATTCAAATTATCTTTAAAGAATAGTGAATCCTTGAGACACATCCACTGCCCTGATCGTTTTTTTAGTGTTTTTGAGGTCATTGATATGATTTTCTCTCTAATGCTGCTGTCTCTAACTTTCAAATCAGGAGATTTCTGCACCTGCTGGTAAACACAGTGTAAAATATATGTTTTGCCAAAGGTCCACACGAGTACATTTTAAAATAAATTATGTAAATGTACCGCCATTAAGTGCTGTCATCATTTACTCATCCTCATGTCGTTCCAAATCTGTATGACTTTCTCTTTTCTGTAAAGCACAACACAAAATATATTTTGAAAATGTTGGCAACCAAACCATTAGGTTTACCATTGAATTCTACTGAACGGACAACACAGACTCAAATTATTTTGTTTTATGTTACACAGAAAGAAAGTCATTCAGGTTTGGAAAACATTAGGGTAAATTATGATATTTTGAGTTGAACTATTCCTTTAAAAAAATGTTAAACAGTTAACACCTAATTTATGTAAGAGACTGATATCTATATTTTATGAGGCTCTTATTGAATTAACAATTTATGTAAATACAAATTCATTAGAAGAACTACTGAAAAGTTCATAAAACATATTTAAAGAATGAAAAAAAGCTTTGCCCTTAATTCGGGATACAGGCTTTAAAGTTTTTTTTTATTATTATTATAAAAATGTGTTATAGTTCTTGTATATAATCTAACTGTTTAATTGTAGTTTTATTTAAATGTAAGATCATCATATACAAAACCATGCTCCTCATTACCTACACTTTTAGAAGAAAATGTTCTATATAGAACCTTAAAAGGTTCTACACATATTTGGGGATAAGGGTACGCATTTGGAACCCCTAAAAGGTTCTATATAGAACCCATTTTAAGTGATGAGTATAAAAGATGAGTATACTCCAAAGAACCTTTTATGTTAAAAAAGTTATATCCTTTTATGCTAAAAAGGCAATATCACTGATAATAAACATGTGCGTTTTAATTGGAGAACCGAGAAAACAGGAGAAAGAGAGTAGTGCTTTCTGTAAATAATAAAACATAATTTTGTGGCAAAAATCATGGATATAATTTGTAGTTTTCATCCTATTGTTTACTATATTTATTTGCTTGTTTAGTGTCGTTTTGGGTTTTGGTTACTTTGCTGTTCTACGCTAAGGATCTTAGAATGTAGAAAAACGTATTAAAGTAAAATATATTCCACAATGTTTAATGTAAGTAATAACAGCAACATTTTTGCCAAAACACCATTTTATTTCTCTTCACTGTTAGTAGCTGCAAGGTAAATTAGTAGGTAAATAACGTTGGTGGTGCTGCATTGACAAGCTACTAGTTGTGTGTATTGGTGGTTTCCAATTTACTTCGTCATGTGTTTACATGGTCACGGCTTTTTTTCAGCTAGGTTCACCACAGAACCTGTAATGTTCCCAGATCAGACAACTGTATAAAACAAAATTCGGAGACAAATCTTATTGGATCAAGTGACTTGTTGTGTTATCATTTTTTGGGGAGCAGAAACGCAGCACACATTTGTCAGTGGCAGCACTTTGCTGGTATCCACATTTTGCAGTTTCTCATGCGCTGGAATAAACTATTTCCCTGCCAAACACGGAATTTCCCATGTTTCCGTGGTTTCACTGTTATACACTAGGGGGCACTGTTGCCCATCTTCTGAATGAGTTCAAAATCTCCTGATTAAAACACAGGTGAAGAAGATGCAAAAAAACAAACAAACAAGTAATTGCATGTAAGCAGATGCATTCATAAAATAACATGATCGTCATCATTAAACGTCATATAAATCAAAACTGCCTAAAGTTATTGAAGGAAACGTCAACCTAGTGCGACCCAACCCAACCCAGATTGTGCAAGCAGTAAGGATGTTGATTGACTCGATCTACTCCATCTGTGTTTGATCATCGCTCTGAATCTAATTTGGATGTAGTCTTTGACAAAAACGTGAATGTTGAACGTAAAGATAGCGGCGCTCCTCTTCGTTTCCGGGTCATGTATCTGAATGGTGGATCTCTGCATATTTGCACGCAAGCATCAAGTTCACGTCAATAACTTAGTGGATAAAATCGTTATTTTGATTTTTGTGCGCACAATATCTATTTTCATCGCATTGTAAAATGAATGTACAGCCAGTGAGATGGACTTTGTATCGATGGAGGCTTTTCTGAAGCCTTTCTCAGCCATCAGCTTTCAACCAAAACATATTCATTTGTATTCCGAAGATGAACGAAGGTCTTACGGGTGTCCAACGAAATGAGGGTGAGTAATAAAAAATAAATTTCATTTTTGGGTAAACTAACCCTTTGAAAGCAGTTTACCGATCTACTTAAGAAATAGTAACTGTTCTATTTCACTGTTCGTGAATTCTGCTACAAACTCTTTTCGGAGGATTACATGTTAAACAAGACTACACTTTAAAACCTTAAAATGAATAACATTTCTTTAATCGTTTAAAAATTGAGTAAGAATTTGTTTGTTTTACGTGAAACACAAAAGGCCTTTTCTGCAACCCGATCTCAGGTGGCTAATTCCTAAATTTTTTGACCTCACTCCTACAAATTTGCAAGTTTTTTGCTAAATCGTAGATATTTTGCACGTTGCCCAATTCGTATGAATTCATACAAATGACCTACAACTAACCCTGCCCCTAAACCTACCCATCAATGGTGTTTAGACCATTTAGGTTGTATGTTTAGGTCATACAACTTTTTACAAATAAGCCACCTTGTAAAATATGTATGAATAGGTCATGAGATATCTGAGCTGCCAATGACGAATGTGAATTTCTGCTCCTCTAAAAGTCACTTGATCCATGTTCTCCTATAGAGCGACTGCCGAAAGAATGTCTCGGTTCCATATGTAACCCTCGTTATAATGTAACGAATGCGTGTTTTGCCCATTCCGTCAGTAACTGATGTAACTTGTAGTGTAATGACTGAAAGGGAACCATAAATATACCAAAACACAACATGAATAAACAAAAGACATCAATTGTATTGACTTGCTATAATCCAAATCATTACAATCCATACATTTGCGAGGAACGCATCTCAGCCCTTTATCCAGCGATCATCATCTCAAGTAGTATGTTTTGTGCATTTGAAAGTTAAGTATTCATACCTGTGTATTAAAAATGAGACCAGGCTGGAGGGGGAGGTCTCTCTTGCTTTACTTGTTAAAAAAAATAAAAATAAATTGTAATGGCCCCAAAGTGCATCGATCCACTGTGAAAATGTCCGGTATAGCCGATTCCCAATCCAACCCTGAATGACACTGAACTTTAGACACTTTCACATTTACAGCATTTGCTTGCCCATATATGTTTGAATTGGACATTTGATTAAATACTACAGAATCAGCTCTGGAAATGTGCTGGTTTAAAGAGTAGCAGTGCAGAGTTTGCACAGATGAAGCTGTCCGATCTGTGGCATTCCTATTTTTGATGACTTGCATAACTACTTTATCTGCTTTATTTTTCTTATTCACCTTGAATAAAAAATGCAGTTAAAAAATCACTAATATTATACATGTGAACAGACTGCAATGGATTGTACTCATTTTAAATTGCATCTGTTCGTTCCAAAAAGGCATTTTTTGTCTGTTCTCTTGCTGACTAATTTAAGTCTTCTGTTTCTGGGTCATTCCTCTTCTACAGAACCTTTCGAACTGTGAAACTTGTGTTGTGTTTTAATCTCAATTTATCAGAGATTTTCTCTGGTCAAACTCAAGACACAAACTTTATTAATCATAACTTGATATTTACAGAGACAAGTTCAAATGTCAATGATGTTCATAAAGAGATAAAGTGAGTTATTGCTCAGTGAGGGATGAACGGTTCACTTACATGAAGATGTCAACTTGATATTTTTTAATTATCCAAATGTTTGATAATCAGACTTGTGTCATAGGATCAGGCTGGTAGTTGTTGAAAGACACAAACTAAAAAACACCACAAAACATCTCAGGAATTCACCAAATCCATGGTGCTGTTTTCCCTTCAAAATGACCACTTTCTGGATGCTGTATGTTTTTAGCGAGAGTTTTGGATGCTTTCAAACTAGAACTCTAGTAACACTGAAGTGAAACAATCATATGGTGGCCTCTCCTCTTGATGGCTTATCTAGTTAGAGTGATAACCAGCTGCTGTTAGTACTTATGGTGATACTTACATTGATGGCACAAACATACTGCGCTTCGGAGACCAAATAACCCAATGCAAAATGAGACCTGCGAGGGAACTGAGCTACATGAAAACAGCCTCATTGGCATTTTGTTGATGCAAGTGGTGGATTGTATAGAACACAGACATAGATTTATAAGCATTTTGAAAAGTGGAGACATGGCCAATGTCCTCATATTATGAGCCTGATCTCACGAAAATGCGTATAAATAGTACGAGTTTGCAACCTCGTGGAATGTATACGCCAAAATGAGTTTTGGAGTGCATATGGTATGCGCTTTTCGCGTGCATATGATTTGCACTTTATGGCGTATTACACATATGAACGCCCCACCCATGCACTCCATAAAGTGTGTATCATATGCACGCAAAAAAACTGCGTAGCATTTGCACGCCAAAACTCATTTTGGCATATCCATTCCACGAGATTTCACACTCGTACTATTTATACACATGACGATGAGATTGTGTTGCATATTACACCCTTTCCTTGTAATACCTATGTCATACCTATGTCATTATACACATTTGTGTCCTCATATGTCACCAATTACTCTCCCCCCCCCACAAACACACATATATATATATATATATATATATATATATATATATATATATATATATATATATATATATATATATATATATATATATATATATATATATATATATATATATATATTATACACAGTTCTATACAGATGTTCTCAGAACTGTGTACTTTATTGACAGTAAGTCTGGAAATGGCGCATAGAATACATTCATGGAGGATGCGGACCCTACAGAAGGGGGCCGGCTTTTTTTTTTTTTTTTTTTTTTTTTTACGTTAAGGTTTTTTCCTTAAATTTGACATTTTGTGGCAGGAACTGAAAGCTCATTATAATGACCTATAAAACTCTTCAGAGAGAGTGAAGTATGATAATGGTTTCTTCAGATCTTGTTCCTGCACTGATTAGTGAAGTTTTACTGAGAGAAAATTGTGAATTAAAGAAAGCTTGTATTTTGTGAACTAAATGAGTATATGACAATCCTGCATGATCATTTAACACTCATTTATTTGTCCATGAAACCATAAGTGTCTTTTTTTTTCATACCAATCTATATTCATCCTGAGCATCTGTATGTCGGTAGGCTGCAGAACTGTCTCTGGAGTGCGTGTGCGACAGACAGGGAGTGAAATCACTTGTCTATTTTTAGATGTGTTTAAAGTCCATGTGTATTATTTTGTGCGTAGTTGTGATTTGAATTGCATTAAAAAAAAAAGCGCACATCAAGTCACAAAACTGAGCACAATTGTGCTTTATTTACATGACTTCAACATCTTCAAACCTTCAGTGATATGACTGCAGCTCATCTGATGTACGGCATACACACAGAAACGCACACACTGTCTGCGTGGTTGTTTAGTTATTGAGTCGCAGCTCTGGAAGTTAATGGTGTGCTTGAGTGAAATTCTGCTGGAAACAGGAAAAGCTCTGGAGACGCTGAATATATTACACTCTCAAAATAGAGCATTAATAAGAACATAACATTCACACCATACACACACACACACACACACACACACACACACACACACACACACACGCATAGAGAGAGACACACAGTGAGCTGCTGAAGGCCAACCTGAGACATTACCTCCTCTTGCGAGACAGTGTCATTCAATATACGGATCAGGTTTGATGTTTGTTCCCAGAATGATTTGTCTTTTAAATCACTGTCTCTTCAAGTCTGCCTGTAATGTTTTCAGTGTGTGTGTTTTCAGCAATACTTTTTTGTTGGTTTATTTTATGATGTAATCTTGCAGTTCGGATCAGTAACAGTGACAGATGATCAGCTCATTTTATTGTGCAAGAACTACAGTTCTCATAATGCTCTTGGGGTCACAGCACAGCACAGCATGTGTGTGTGTCCTTGTTTATATTGCATTGTGGGGACCAAATGTCCCCATAAGGATAGTAAAACCTGAGATCACCTACATTGTGGGGACAAGCCAGCGCTCCTCACTTCAAAAGGCTTATAAATAATACAGGATGAGTTTTTTTTTTTTTGAGAAAGTAAAAATGCAGAATGTTTCCTGTGATGGGTAGGTTTAGGGGCAGGGGCAGTGTAAGGGGATAGAATGTACAGTTGTACAGTATAAAAACCATTACGTCTATGGAGAATCCCCACAAAGATAGTGAACCAGACGCGCGCATGTGTTTGTGTTTGTGTGTGTGTGTGTGTGTGTGTGTGTGTGTGTGTGTGTGTGTGTGTGTGTGTGTGTGTGTGTGTGTGTGTGTGTGTGTGTGTATTTGGGTCAGGGTATATGAGTGTCATTACTGGTTAAACAGCACACACTAGTGGCACGTCTGTGAATCTCTCACGCATCCTCTTCATTCTCTTGTTTCATCTGCTCTTTCATAGGCTCTGCTCTTTAATTCATCTTTTCCCTTTTTTATGTAGTCCATTATTTCCATTTTTGGCCATACCCCCCCCCTCTCTCTCTCTCTCTCTCTCTCTCTCTCTCTCTCTCTCTCTCTCTCTCTCTCTCTCTCTCTCTCTCTCTTTCTCTCTGCCTTTCTTTTTTTTTTCTTGTGGTAGATTTATGAATATTGCTCTTTTCTCATCCCCTGCTGTCTGCCCCACTTAAACACAGCGAGAGATCACCAAATTAATTCACTTACAATGAGCTGTGTGTGTGTACATAGTGGAGCTCTACTACATTTGCATGACCTAAAAAATGCCCTTCTACTGACTAAGCCGATAGATAGATAGATAGATAGATAGATAGATAGATAGATAGATAGATAGATAGATAGATAGATAGATAGATAGATAGATAGATAGATAGATAGATAGATAGATAGATAGATAGATAGATAGATAGATAGATAGATAGATAGATAGATAGATAGCGTGAAATCTCAGCAGTGATTGAAGCTTTAACATATCAGCAGTCGTACGTGTCACGCTGAGTCCCATGAGATCGTCCCACAGGCTTACTCTCACCTGCTGTCAGTTTCATCACAAATAAGCATCCAACAGACTCCAAACAAACTTCACTAAATATAGACACAGTGAACCGGCATCTATGAGCCACACACACAGCACTGAAAACTCTTGAAATGTAGTTAAATTACAGAGACGTGTAAATGTACAACGCGTCTCCTGTGAATAATGACACTGTGCTTATGTCTGAATTAATACAGAGCATGTTAATTAACTGAGAGCTTTTCAACAGTCAAGAAGCATCATGGCAGAGACCAGACAGCCGTACGACATTCAGACAGCTGTTTCTACAGACATACAGACAGACAGACAGACAGACAGAGAGAGAGAGAGAGAGAGAGAGAGAGAGAGAGAGAGAGAGAGAGAGAGAGAGAGAGAGAGAGAGAGAGAGAGAGAGAGAGAGAGAGTTTGAAATGATTCAGTGATAGAAACTGTTTCCTGTTGGTGCGTTTGTGCTCTGCTTGTTTGAGAAACTGTGAGCTCTGCTCTCGCTGCGTTCTGACAGAATGGTGTCAAACCTGCGCGTGCATGTGTGTGTGGTGCATGCGCGGGCAGGTACACACACACATGCAAGCACAGCGGGGAACAGTTTGTGCGGCTGCATGCTCAAACTCTTCTGCATAGAGCTGTTAATTAGCAGCAGGGCCAAAATTAGCACACAAAAGTGAAGTGTTTGAGGACAGAAATGATTCGGCATCAAAGAGTTTCCGCTCAGCACAGAGATCTGAGGAAGTGGGGGAAAAAAACAGCCAGTGATTCTGTAACCGTTTGGTTGTTGTGAAATAAAATACATTTACCCTTATGTGCTGGACTACACAAAAAGTGAATGGCTACAAAAACTAATTTGAAGAAAACAAAACAAAATTATAAAACTGGTGTAAATTGAGTTCACTGGAGATGAATATGAATACAACCAAGGAATTGATCATTAGTATTAATAAAGTAGATTTTATTGAGTGTTTGAACCTTTGATACTTGATGGATTGGAAATTTTAAATATTTAGGAACATTTATTGATGGTAATTGACATTTGCTGGACATTTTGAGTATGTAAAAAAAAAATGCATAGATTATAAAGTCTTAGGAGGTTACAACATTTTTGTGTGTTTCAATATATTTTAGAAATGGTTCATAAGAATCTTGTCGAAAGTGTTGAGTGACGCTGACGGAACGCTTTGAGTAATGATGTCTTGAAGCACATGATCAATCTGTCCAATGGTGTCAATGGACATCAGAGGCAGGTGACATCATGAATCAGTAAGCTATAAGCCTGCCCAAAACACAGCCACGCTAGCTTCTGTCTTCAGTAGCATTCTATATGAAACTGTCTCTCTCTTATTTGGCGTGGTTTTGTCAAATATATACATTATTATGACAGGCAAGCATCTGTTTAAAGTGTGTGCACCCCTGTCCACGTTATGCAACGGGTGGGGACACGCATGCTCTTTTTGTAGCTTGTTTGGGTGAGGAGCATGCAGTTAGCGCACAAGGACGTTGGTTGTTATCAATGTGAAGTGCTTCCATATGGGTGCTCAGATTTTTTCTTTCACGAGGACATGCAGATTCACGTTCACATTCCCCAGGGCTCTGGTCCCGCTGCTGTTGTGGCACAGTGGCGTTCATAGTCATAGGGTTTGCACATGGATCTATCAGCAGGGTTAGAGACGTGCACAGCATTATCTCTGCCTTCACCTGATAGATCCACTGCCTTCTCCCTGGGTTTGCAAGCACGTGCTGCGGTTTCTTCCACCCTGAATTGAGGTACCAGTGATGAAGCTCTCCAGTTTTGAGGAGCTGGAGGCTACTAGTGTCAGAGAGTCTGATTAATCACCTCATGCATGTAAGGAGCTGGTTGAGGTTGTGACCAGAGCGGTTGAAAGATTAAATATTGATTTGCCAGGAGGTAGGCAGGACATTTGTTCCAAAAGCAAACTGGACGAGCTGGTATGCAATCACGGTCACAATCTCAATGACGGGGCCTGCGGTTTTTGCCTGATCTCCACACGGAGGTGGCAGCTGCAAACATCTAAAGCCAGCTCCTCACACAGTGCCACAGAAAAATAAAGTGTGGCTTCCCGTTCTCCCCCTCAGAAAGATTGGGGACAGGCAACCTTCGAGGGGTAGGACAGATCTGAGGACCATCATTATTTCCAAGAGGGATGTGGGGAAAAGGTTCTGACACCTAAGGGGTCAGACCAATGAGGGCAGTCCGCCGAAGTGGACCAGTCAACACTTCATTGTGTGGTGCCCACCTCCCTTCTGTGCTCTCAGGGGACCGTTCTGCCAACCCTGTCAGTTCGGTTGTTCCCTGCCGGTTCACCGTGACAGCATGACATGCTGACAGCACAACAAAAGCCAGAAGCCATTCTCGAAAGGATGGTACCTCTAGCATGGAAGCTACTGCCAACTGTTTCTCGTTGGGTCTTGAAAACTATAGAAAAAAGGGTATCAAATACAGTTCGGCTCTCGTCCACTCAGGTTTATTGGGGTCCTATCCACAGTGGTGGGCCTCAAGCAGGTTCTGGTAATGGAACAAGATGTGAAAATGCTGTTAGAGAAAGGCACATAGAATATGTACCTCCCTCCAACAGGGAAACCGTGTTTTACATCCAGTACTTCATAGTTCCAGAGTGGGATGGGGGTCCCATTTTGGATCTGCGTGTCAGAGGGAGATTGATTGTTCTCTACTGAGGTTGTGGAAACCATTCTACACTCCAGAGCTCCCTCCATGAGGAATCTTTAAAGCTTTAATGCTTTAAAGTGGAAAGTTTTTACTTCTTGGTGTAGTGACCATCAGTGGGACCCAGTTGACCCAGGTTGGTACAGTGCTAGAATTCCTGCAGGATCGGTTTCTGCAGGTCTATCCCACTTCACCTTAAAAGTTTATGTGGTAGGTGCTTACCACATTCCTTTGGGTGGTTTGTCTTTGGGTAAAGATCCATGGGTAACTTTGAGTCTGAGTCCTGCAGTTTGCACTAGGATGTCGACTTGTGATCTGGCCACTGTCCTTCAGGGCCTCTCCCTGGCTCCCTTTGAGCCATTGGAGGAGGTTCCAGACAAGTTTTTGACCTTGAAAGCTTTATTCCTCCTTGCTATCTCATCTTTAAAATAATATGATATTTGCAAGCATTGTTGGCCTGAAATTTGCACCCGGCATGGATAAAGCATTCCTATATCCTAAACCAGGTTATATCCCTAAGGTCCCTACTAATGTAGCTATATCTATTGTGCTACAGACCTTTTGCCCTCCCCCTTTTCAAAATTCGAACCAGGAAAGGAGTAATTGCTATGCCCTGTTAGGGCGCTAGATGCCTATGTCCAAAGAGCTGCCCTGTGGTGTAAATCTGAAGAGCTTTTTGTATGTTTTGGGCCTCTTCTCAAAGGGTCCCCTGCATTTAAGCAAACAATGAGCAAATCTCACTTGCTTATGAGTCGGTCAGACAGCCTTCTCCTTAGCTGTCCGTTCTCATTCTAGGAGTACGGCGGCATCTAAGGTCCTTATGTCAGGAGTTGCTCTTGGAGTTGTTCCAGCAGGGTGCTCCTCACCACACACAATTGTGAGATTTTACTCTCAGAACTTGGACCCTATACCAGGGTCCCATGTGCTCTCATCATAGTGCTGCTATCTTGATTTTACACAAGACAGACTCTTCTCATTATGGTAGATAGGACATTCTCTCAGCGTCAGTAAATTTGTAATTTGTCTCCCGTTAGAATTTTAAATACTGGAATCTGAGTGTGAGGGGCGATTGTGGTCCTTTGGTGATTATACTGAGGGTGTTTTATTTTTTATTTTTGGGGGGGGGGGGGGCACAGGTGTAAAGACACATTTTGTGGACAGTAAAGTGATTAACTAACTAGCTAACCAACCAACTAAGATGCAATATGTTTTTGTTAAAGAACACTTAAATAAGAATAAGAAGCGTATTGCGGCAGGACTATGCCACAGTGATGTTTTTGAAGGTAATATTATAGTAGATGAATAACAGTAGTTAGATTGAACATCCCTTACTACTATATTTATAATATTTCTTTTCTACTAAAAATCATCATGACATAAAAAGTGTTTCTCTGACCTGTCCTGACCATTCACTGACAATTGATGCATCTGTCATGGCATTCGTTTTCATTGCATCAAATTAAAATTTGTGTATGAAATCACAAAGGTTTCGACATTATTATAATTAATTAAAATAATTTAGCCTGCTTATTTAAAATGCTGGCACAATGTTGGCACATTGCAATTCAATTTTTCATGTGCATGTAATTATGTAATTGAACTGTTGACAATGCATTAGCCCTATATGTTCTGCAGTGAATTTGGCAAGAGTTTTGCAAAACAATGCACACACACTAAGTGTATTCGATCAAATTATAAATTGTATAATGCAGGTCTTTCATGTATTTATTAATTTTTTGCTGGCAAATATAACAAAAATAAATAAAATTGTCCCGCCAAAGCCTTATTTTATCAGTTATTGTAATTTATGAGTGATGTAGATGACTGCTGCACTTGTGATAGGGTGCGTGTTAACTGAGAGAGAGAATGAGCCCATACCCCGTGCAGACTCTCTCTGTTTTAAAATTAAGCACTGCCTTTGTTCTCTCTCCCTTGCACATATTACCATATTTAAAATCAACTTTAAACTAACACAATAGTAAAAGGTCAGGAGACCGAATCCATATTACACATGGCACATTGGGAGCATTTTTTCCCCCTGAATTACTGCTGGGTGTGAATTGCGCTCAAAAAAGCATCGCCTCTTCTCTGACAAGCGCTCTGCACATGCAGCGGACATAAACCACACTTTCAATAAACAAACAAGCAAACAAAAAAAAAACTTAAATTATTATTTTTATATAAGTTAAAAAATCAAGTGGGGCACTACCAGATTAATTCAGACTGACACTCATGTAGTGAGCCAATTACACTTTATAATTCTGAATTTTGCCTGTTACATACTTTATATATTTTCTTGAGCAGAATAATACAGCATAATATCTGTCCCTCTTGTGAAAGATGTTTATATTGACTCATTTCAAAGTGTGAGGCCACTGATGTGACTGCAGATCCTCCTCTATCTGAGCTGGAATTGCTTTATACAGGAGTCCGTTAGCGCGGCGATGTTTAACTCTAAATCACTAAACTAATTATGCACACTAATTAATTCGTTTTCTAAAGGGGGAGGTGCTAAAGTCTTTGTTGGTCTTACTGTTTAGAACTGTGAATAACACAGGGGGGAAAACTTTGATCTGAAGAGTAAACATATCCGTCTGCATAATTAGCAGTGAAGCTAAATAAAACGTTAAGCTCCAGGGACTCACATGAGAAAACGAACCGAGAGTGTACAAAGGATGTTTAATGCTTTTTATCTGATTTTCCTTGGAGACTAATTGCTCAGGTCTGACAGTATGTGGGGCTCCCAAATCTAATCAGTCAATCAATCATTCAGCCAATCATCAGCTGTCATGTGGCTAGACAAACTACGGTAATGAAGTACACAAAGGCCCTATGTACACATGGTCACATGAGCTTGTTGTTTGCATAAACATACCTTAGTCAGGCTACATGGTAAATGTAATATGATGCAAATGAAAATATGGCTGGACATACAGTCTATCGTGAATTCTTTGAAATACAGACCTAAAGTTTCTCTCTTTTTAAAGAAGACACTGAAGATTATTGCACTTTTAACTATGAAAGTGTCAAAAGGTAATAGAACTTTAAGTTTAAAAAAAATAGAGTATATATATATATATATATATATATATATATATATATATATATATATATATATATATATATATATATATATATATATATATATATATATATATATATATATATATATATATATATAAGTAATTTTTCTAACCTAGTTGTGTTTTTATTTTAGCCTGGAAAAAATTTAATTGTGACCCTGGACCACAATACCTGCCATCTTTTTCTCTTTTTTTCTTTTTTAGATTTATACATCATATGAAAGCTGGATTAATAAACTTTCCATTGATGTATGGTTTGTTAGGTTAGAACAAAAACAATTAGGCCAATATGTAATTATTTGAAAATCTGGAATCTGAGGGTGCAAAACAATCTAAATATTGAGAAAATCACATTTAAAGATGTTCAATGAAGTCCTTTCAATGCATATTCCTAATACACTCTCTAATAATAATAATAATAATTAAAAAAAAAGTACAGTGAAGGTACAATTTTGTTTATTGAGGAACAAAACATATAACTGTAAAAGGTACACAATTGGTCCTTAGGGTACAATTATACCATACGTTCCCTCAGTTCAGTCCTTGTGAACCGCTGTCCTGCAGAGTTTGGTTCCAACCTGAAAAACATCTATAGAAGCTCTTATTGAGAATTCAAAGGCTTAGATTTTGATGTTTTATTGAAAAAGTTTGGTCACCATTATGGAGATTATTAGGTGGGCAGTTTGATTGACACATAATTGCTCAAAATAAAAGAAACCATAAACAAAATGTGAATAATGTTTAATTTAACTCATCACTGAATAAAAATTCACCAACAATCACATTCAAAATGTAGATTTTTTAAAAAACATTCTAAGGGGGGAAAGTTTACATGCACACAGATATCAGGAATCAGCATTTGAATCTCAACAATGGTGACACACTTAATGCTGCAATGCATGCTGGGAGCCATGCGTTTTATACTGTGGTGGCTTAGTAGGGTTGGAGCTAAACTCTGGAAGACATCAAATCTTTAGGACTGAACTTGTCTACCCCTGATTTAAAGGTACCACCCCAGTGACGGTTACTTGTACCTTAAAACTTTTACCTCAGAGGATATTTTATCATACGAGGTAACACATTTTGTACCCCGTGCATTTAGTGCTAAACACTTGCTACTAGACCACAACACATACAAAGCAATTTCAATGCATATCATAAAGTCAGCACCTCATAAAGAGAAATTCATACGGAAACAGTATGACTTCTAAAATGTAGACATGTAGACTTCTAACAACATGTTTCTGTTTTTTTTTTTTTTCTTCCAGGTGACCTTCTGAGGAGTTTTATTCTTTCAATCCTCTGGCCAGAGACAGCTCAGATGACGAGGGTTTCATGAATGGTAAGACTGAAATCTAACACTGGACACTGCTTCTGACCAACACAGCTTGGGGTAGCTTGGGGAAAATTGACAGTTTTTTGGCAAAAAATAAATAAAAAAATTCACCCTTCAATGACTCTTAACAAGACACACTGGATTTTCACCCTTTAAAAACAAACCCTTATGGTATGTTTCTTGTGATTTTCTCACTCTATTTAACCTTGGGTTAATGTCCTAGCTAACAAAAATATATTCTGGGAATGTTATTTTAAGAATGTCATTGTAATGCAATTTCTGAAAGTTCTTTGAATGTTCAAAATGTCCAGTGTTTTTAAATGTTGTAAAATTGTTTTAAATTACGAATGTTAAGGGGAAACTCCATTTTATCATTCTTTAAAGATTATGGGAACATTACTTTTGAATGTTCTGAAATAATTAGTGACATTTAAAGTGTCCCTGTTATACTTTTTTGGAATATTATCTTTCATTCAGTGTTTAAAACTGTTGTTTTTGAATGTAAAAGGTCTCCAAAGGTTTAAAAATCAAAGTGCACAAAAAATACAATTGTTGTCTCAATTGATTCTAAAATGCTTAAATGAGTCATCAGCAATTCCAGTCTCACTTTTTGTTACATACTTTACCGACGTAGGAATATAATACATAATGTCAGCCTATGGTCTTTATTAACTGCCTGCGAATGATGCCTTTGTTGACCGGCTCCTCAAACTCTGTAGCTGTAGATGAGGCCTGGAAGAGTTTTGTTCATTGTTGACATGTTGAGAATATGCTGTCCAACTGTTCAGATACACGCTGGTATTGATAGCAATAAAACTTTGCCATCATTTGTATCACTGTATATAAAGCACTATTTAAATAGGACACCTGCAAAAATGACATCAGATTAATTTTGTCTGAAGGAAGACGTGCAGACATGTAAAGTATAGCTATGTGACACTGCGTCTTCTCGGGGAACTTGGGTTACATTTATCCTTATGATATTCCATATAGAGGGAACTGTATTTTCACATCAGATTCTGACACTATGGGGACATTAATATCCACTATGCCATGATGACCAATGCCTGTTTGTGTGCTGAAAAAGCTGTTACACAACTACAATCATGTTGGGCTTAGGAATTGAAGGCACAGATCCAGAGCACCCTGAATGCGTGAACTGCATCCTCAAAATTGCTACTGATGTGCTGCTGCTCTGCCCTATAAAGGCAAATACCTTAACTCATTGAGTGTGGATCTGAGAAAAAATACTTTAAAGATGTTTTGTTGTCCAGCCAAATAAATTATAGGTAGGACACTGGAAACATGTTTTTAGATGTTTTAACGAAACTGATATATATATATATATATATATATATATATATATATATATATATATATATATATATATATATATATATATATATATATATATATATATATATATATATATTTTTTTTTTTTTTTTTGTTCCACAATTTTGACTTTTTGCCCCTTTAAGTTACTGCACTCTGCCTTTGTATTGTCTGCAAAAATTGAGGAGTCATGCCAAGACAAAAGGCAGTAACTTCCATATTATCAATATTTGGTTGCTGATCACCATTTACAAAATCATTATAGTAACACCTGTATAAAATCTAATGATCATGGCATTTATTTTGGATGATTTACAATTACTTGGTGTGCAACAGGTTGATAGGTGACACTGTATTATATGAATATACAAGATAAGCTTATTTCTAATGAGTAAACAATGTGCATATATAATGCAAAGATATAACAAATAGAACAAAGAACAAATCATGTAAAAATTTAAAATGCATGGGATTGGGAAAAGATATAACAAATAGTGCCAATCAAGGGTTAAGTTTGGCTATCATGCTCTAATGACAGAGCTGACTGGATCGGATTGGCCAGCCACAGGCTAAACAGAGTATTTATTTATTGCAATGTTTTTATCTTTTATTTTTATCTAAAAAAAGAATACAATAGGCTACATAGCTTAATTACTTTTACATCGATTTGAATGAAAATCACCTAGCCTAAAAAGCCTTTAATCTAAACTTTTAGATTAAAGTGAATGACAAGTAGGAACAATTCCCAGAATGCTTGTGGATTAAACATCTCCGATGACGTTAATTGCCATGGATTTGATCAGGTATACAAGAAAAGGTAGGATATGGATTTAATTGCGAACTGCTTGCTTCTACTGATTTTATGTTTGATCGCACGCTGTCACGGCATTCGAGTACACTCGTGCAACTAGTGGGCAGCCCCATACTGTCTGACAGGCGAGCTGAGTGAATATTCTGCATTATTAAAAGATGTATGACAGTACACAGACTACACCGTAACTTAACGCGGCAAACTTGAATAGACAGCAAAACAAAAGCGGGATACCATAACTGCATGTCGGCACCATAACTTAATTTTGACACATGGCTAAACAAAGGCAGAATACCACATCTCAGTTTGAGCGTTCCAAAACAAAGGCAAAGAGCGGTAACTGCTTTTGAAAGTTACTTTTAAGACAATCCATAATTTTCTCAGAAAAACTACGGAATTGACTAACAATATTTATCCACATGATAAAGGAGGTCTGTCAATGACTAATTTTCGACCAAAAACAAAGTAACTAATTTGTTTTTTTGCACGGCAGTATAGAACCCTTAACCAGGGTTAGTTCACATTAAAAATATATATATATATAATAAAAATTAATAATTCTGTCATTATTTGCTCACCCGCATGTCATTTCAAAACCCTGAGATCTTCATTCATCTTAGGAACACAAATTAAGATATTTTTTTATGAAATCCGAGAGCTTTCTCACCCCACAGACAGCAACACAAAGACCACATTCAAGACCCAGAAAGGTAGTAAAGGCATTGTTAATAGTAAAGGCTAAACTTGTCCATGTGACTACAGTGGTTTGTAGACATTGAATTAAACTCTTTCACCATTTTTGTTTAATTCACAGGACCATACACCTGTAATTTTGCAGAGAGATCTCTTTTTTTTATATTTTCATCAGACCAAGAAGAGAGAGACAGTGAACCAAACAAGGTCTTCATGACAGCTTCTCTGGTCCTCTGGACAAAAATGTTGGTTTTTTTATTTGCTTTTTAAATGCTGGAAAATATAATTACCAGAGGAACATGTGACATCCATTAAAATGGAATGTATACATCTATAAGTCAACATAACCATGGAGTATAAAACAAACCGTTATGTACACATTAGCATGGAATGTATAACAAACCATTAAGTCAACATGTGCATGGAATGTATTACAAATCGTTAAGTACACACATGCACCAAAACTTACACTATGCATTTGGGGTTCCCCCTCAGTAGAAATCACATTTGCTGTGGTGCGATCGAAAAAGGGACTTTCACTTTCTCAATGGAGAAATGGACAGATCAATTACTGAACAGAGATAAAACAAGAGCTTCTAGATCTGATAGATGAACAATGCTTTCTCAACTCGTATGTCTGTCTGTCTGTCTGCAGGTGTGGTCTGGCTTGGAGTGTGTCCTGTGAGTTTGGTTCAGGGATCCAGATGGAACCTGCATGAATCTGTGGGTGGCAGCAAGTGTAAGTCTACCAACTAACCTAAACCTAACCCTAACACAAACACACTCATTCACATCTGATGCATGAATGAGAAAGAAAATATGCAACAAAAAAGGCCCAAAAAAGCACCTAAACCTAAAGCATAATTTGACTTAGGTTAATAATCAAGACTATATATAACTATATATAATTATCAGTGTTTTTCATATTGGGAGTGAGATCTGCATCTTGTGTATTTGTGCATAGTTTTGGCAAATGTGGTAATAACTTAAAGGGTTTGTTCACCTAAAAGTGAAAATGTATTAATGCTGCCTTCACATGCTATCGGAATTATCGTAAATACGAGTTTTCGAGGTAAAAATTGCACATGAACGCCCTCTGATGTCGTGTTTACCACTGGGAAGTTCGGAAATAATTTTGATACCTAAGTTCCTGAGATGGGCGTGGCATAACCGTTAAAAACGGCAGATGGGAAATGAATTTCTGCTGTGGCAGGTGTTTTATTAGTTTTTTTTCCCACAACAATTTCATTGTCTTGTCTTGTCGTTAAAGTAGTAATTTTTTTACATAAATTAATAATCATTTGCAGCATATTGTGTATTTTAAACACATCGAAAATCGCATATATAGTTGACCATCATTCCAGAATAGTGAGCAATAGGCTGCACTAGATGGTAAAAGTAGCTATACAATAGGATCATGTAGGCTATGGTTGAAAACTATTGCCATTTTAGTCTTTAAGCAGCCTTTATTGTCTACATTATGGCTTTTTTTGTGAATGTTATTATAAACAATATGCTTTCGTGTTGTGCTGCTATGTTTGCCAGTGATTCTATGATTTTCTGGGACCGGGAAAGGACTGATATGTGTTAAAATAACATTTTCCAAAGACGCACAAAAGTATGAACCTGGTGTCCTCCATTCTTTCCGACAACAAAGCACCTGAACACAACAAGCTCGTAATCACGACTTCTGATGTGGGAAGTAGGAAACTTCCGATAGCACGTGAAGGCAGCATAATTACTCACCCTCATGTCGTTCAACACTGTTCCGTTCATCTTCAGAACACAAATTGAGATATTTTTGTTGAAATCCGATGGCTCAGAAAGGCCTCCATTGGAGGATACGCTGATTCATAATGCTCTGAAGCTTCATGAAGCAGTTTTTTTAAATCTACCATCACTATATAAGTCATTATTTCGTTTATTTTGCACACAACAACTATTCTCGTCGCTTCATAAAAGGTTTGTAGAACCACTCTATTGAGATGGACTTTGTAACAACGTCTTTAGTACTGTTTAAGGGTCTTGAGAGAGGAAATGTCATTGTGGCCAATAGGGGCCTTTCTGAGCCATCGGATTTCAACAAAAAATATCTTAATTTGTGTTCCGAAGATGAACGGAGGACTTACGGGTCTGGAACGGCATGAAGATGAGTAATTAAAGACAGAATATTCATTTTTGTGCGAACTAACCCTGCAAAGCTGTAGAGTAATTTCAGAAGATTGAGAGTCAGTTTGATGTTCCCAATGCTGTTTTTGTCATGCTGGTTTGTAGAAACAACAGAGGTATTCTAGAAAGCATGTTATGTGACACTTGGGTATGTTTAAGAGTAAGTAAGCAGATGACCTCAACTTTTGGGTCCAAAAAGGACCTCGGGTGTCAATTTCAGGGTATGTAAGTAGTAGGGGTGTGATGAGACTGTGAAAAACTGTGACAAGATTTCTCATCGAGTTGAAAAGCCGCCTCGCCTCATATCTGACGGAAGGCGAAGTCAGGATAGAATATGCCAATGCTATGTTTACATTACGCCTCCACTCTAATTTTGCTTTTATTAGAAATAAAAGTAATAAAATTCAGGTGAATAATCATAACAGTCGCTTCAATTTCATCAGCTCATCACGACTCTTGTGCAGCAGTGATCATGTGACAAGAAGACGAGATTGTGTTATACTGTATGTGTGTGACTTACGTGTTATTAAAGCTCGGGCATTGAGCGTGTGTTAAGAGTGTGTGTTAGTGGACTAGAATAGCATTCCTTGTGCAACAGAAGCGCCAGACTTACATTTTTTAAATGCACCACAATCGCAAAATTTAAAGTAAAAGTAAACAGGAACGCGCATTCAAATGCGATTTCAAAACGTTACTGCTGTTTGAAACCAGCTCCCTGAGGCATGCGGATATCCCAATCCCAATATCTCAACTATTTAGTTGTAACCATCTTGGCTCTGTATCTGTATCCTTAAAGAAAAAATGGTCTCTATTTTTACTTTGAATATTGAGTACTTTGATTATTGTTATTGTTTGTACTTAATATCTATGAACAATGTGTGGGAAGGAGTTCAGTTAGGAGGTCAGAAGAAGCTCCTATGCAGGTCTAAGGTCTGAAGAGCAATCCTACGAAAGAGAAGCCAGTCAGTTGAGTTTTTGGCAAAACCTTTACAGTGCTTGTTGTCTTCAACTCTATGATAATTCATATTCAGAAAGTGGAAATTAAATGGCATTCTTTGAAAGTTGATTAGTTAAAACATGTCAAATGCACCTGCAAATAACTTTTCTGGTCATGTATTTCATCATTGAGGATAAAAATACTATGTAAATATCTTGTCTCGTCTCGTTCTCATGAGCCCGATCTTGTATCTCGTCGTGTTTTGTGAGATTAGTGTCTCGTCACATCCCTAGTAAGCAGCCATAGGAATTCACTCTCTGAAGTTCATAACCTGCTCCGGTACAGGTTATGTCCCAGGGTTAGTTTGCTTAAAGGGATAGTTCACTTTAAAATGAGAATTTTGTCATCCTTTACTCACCCTCAAGTTGTTTCAAACCTGTATGAATTTCTTCAATGAAATTCCTCAAAATATCTACCCTTGTGTTCAGCTGAAGAAAGAAATTCATACAGATTTAAAAAAAAAAACTTGAGGGTGAGTAAAGGATGACAGAATTTTAATTTTAAAGTGAACTATCCCTTTGAAAGGTATTCAGATGCATGTTATATAATTAATATAGTCCTATTAATATAACTAAATTTGTTATATACATTGTTACAGCAATCTAATCTACAGTATTATATATTATAAATTCTAAAGCACTAATTTAACATATTTAGTTATAACATAAATATTAAATATTAATTAATTTCCAATGTATTTATCAACTATTTTATTGTAATCTCACACATGTATCTGCATTCAATTCATTTATTACAGTTTATCATCTCAGTTAATAAACTTATTAAATGAAAAGATTTGAAAAACTATTTCGCAGCCACCAAATTTTTGGCAATGTGCACTAAGTAGGTTATGTAAATTGCCATTAAACAAAATAGAAAGAGGAAGTAGAATTGCACACTTTGCGTCTGTTTCCATGGTGAATCATCGATTTGTTGCTCCGTTGAGAAAGTCTTGTGAGTTAACTAGGGACATACTCTGGGTTGTCTGAACGTACTCCCGGATGCATTTTTTGGAACCAGCAAACCTTGAGTAACCAAGGCTTGGGTTAATCAACCGAGAATTCAAGGTATATGGGGCGGTAAGTTAACCTTGCTTTTTGGAATACACCCCAGGAGGATAAAGATCAGGTTCAAAGGGATTTAATAATCCATCCACCCGAGCAAACAATACAAACAGCATCTAAACAAACAGAACACTAGCACTAGCACTGCAACTTAATTACAAGGCAAATGAGCGTAATTAACGACAAAACACCTGTGATGAATCAATGAATCTGTGTGACAACTTATAAGAGGCAGGAAGCTAAACAAATGGAAATGTGACTGATGATAAACAAACTAAAAGTCTATAAAAATGAATTTAACCGAATATAAATGTGACAGTTTTAATGTTCAAACCTGCTGTTACAGGTGTCATTTCATAAATGATGTATATGGACACAATGATTCCATACACATGGCAACATTAGACCTGATCATAATTAAACTTAACATAATTCTCTGTTTTAATTCACCTCCAAATAGAGAGAAATGCAGTGTTATTTATATGTTGTATGCCTGCACATCATTGAGTCATGGTGCTGTTAATAATTCAGCACTCACCATAAACATGTCAACAAGATTCAGAACCAAATGTGGCTCAGAAAAGTGAAGGTAGTTCTGAGAAATCATTTTTATCTGCATCTAATAAAATGCAATATTTTTTTAGATTCACTCGAGTGTCTAAATACATTTTAGGAGTTAGTATACAGGCGTATACTATGTGATAAAAGTTCATTATTTTCCATAATGTAATGATAAAAATTAAACATTCATATATTTTAGATTCATTGCACACCAACTGAAATATGTCAGGTCTTTTATTGTGTTAATACTGATGACTTTGGCATACAGCTCATGAAAACCCCAAATTCCTATCTCAAAAAATTAGCATATCATGAAAAGGTTCTCTAAACAAGCTATTAACCTAATCATCTGAATCAACTAATTAACTCTAAACACCTGCAAAAGATTCCTGAGGCTTTTAAAAACTCCCAGCCTGGTTCATTACTCAGAACCGCAATCATGGGTAAGACTGTAGACCCGACCCTGTCCAGAAGGCCATCATTGACACCCTCAAGCGAGAGGGTAAGACACAAAAAGAAATTTCTGAACAAATAGTTCCCAGAGTGCAGTATCAATCAATCAATCAATCAACTTTATTTATATAGCGCTTTTACAATCACGATTGTGTCAAAGCAGCTTCACAGTGTCAAACAGGATAGTATTGCATCAAAATTAGATTTGGCTGTACAGTCGCTCCGGAGAAAACAGTGATGTTATCAGCTTATTTAAATTTTTCATATAGCGACAATGTTGGCAGATCCGCATTATAGTTTATAGAATTAATTAAAACCTAATTCATAAATTTTATCTATATAACTAGTTGAATAACTTTGATCATAATTTTAGTGTCCCCAACTGAGCAAGCCAAGCCAAAGGCGACAGTGGCAAGGAACCAAAACTTCATCAGGGCATGATGGAGAGAAATAAACCTTGGGAGAAACCAGACTCAGTCTGGGTGCCAGTTCTCCTCTGGCCTATTAACACACCGTGTAAGATTATTATTCTGGCAACCTTACAGGTCAGAAATCATATTAGATCGGAATATTCAAAATTTCAGGGTATCACACAAGAGATGGGTTTATTTAGGATGGTGCGTCGATTACACAGGAGTATGAATACATGAAAGATCGGAATTATTGCGCCGGAGACGGGTTTCTGTATCAAGGCACCTCAGTGGAAAGTCTGTGGGAAGGAAAAAGTGTGGCAAAAACGCTGCACAACGAGAAGAGGTGACCGGACCCTGAGCAAGATTGTGGAGAAGGACCGATTCCAGACCTTGGGGGACCTGCAGAAGCAGTGCACTGAGTCTGGAGTAGAAACATCCAGAGCCACCGTGCACAGGCATGTGCAGGAAATGGGCTACAGGTGCTACCACTTTGGGCTACAGAGAAGCAGCACTGGACTGTTGCTCAGTGGTCCAAAGTACTTTTTTTCGGATGAAATCAAATTTTGCATGTCATTCGGAAATCAAAGTGCCAGAGTCTGGAGGAAGACTGGGGAGAAGGAAATGCCAAAATGCCTGAAGTCCTGTGTCATGTACCCACAGTCAGTGATGGTCTGGGGTGCCATGTCAGCTGCTGGTGTTGGTCCACTGTGTTTTCTCAAGGGCAGGGTCAATGTAGCTAGCTATCAGGAGATTTCGGAGCACTTCATGCTTCCACCTGCTGAAAAGCTTTATGGAGATGAAGATTTTGTTATTCAGCACAACCTGGCACCTGCTCACATTGCCAAAACCACTGGTAAATGGTTAACTGACCATGGTATTACTGTGCTCAATTGGCCTGCCAACTCTCCTGACCTGCACCCCATAGAGAATCTGTGGGATATTGTGAAGAGAAAGTTGAGAGATGCAAGACCCAACACTCTGGATGAGCTTAATGCCGGTATCGAAGCATCCTGGGCCTCCATTACACCTCAGCAGTGCCACAGGCTGATTGCCTCCATGCCACGCCGCATTGAAGCAGTCATTTCTGCAAAAGGATTCCCGACCAAGTATTGAGTGCATAACTGAACATAATTATTTGAAGGTTGGCTTTTTTGTATTAAAAGCACTTTTCTTTTATTGGTCGGATGAAATATGCTATTTTTTTGCGTTTTTGAGCTGTATGCCAAAATCATCTAGCCTGGATGCCAGCCGAACTTAGCCCCGCCCACAACATTTTTAGGTCGAGCAGTTCGGTCTGGCCTCGCTCCATAGAGGAGTGATTATCCTCAAACAGAAACTGTTCAGACCAATGAAATCATCAGGGCGGGCTTTAGACGATGATGGACAGATGATCAACAGTAACGTAATCATGCACGTCATCAAAGGGGCTTGGATTATATTTTTTTGAATCCTAAACGGAGAGCTTGTTTGTATTCACTTTCACAATTTCTCTCAGAAATGATGATCATGTTGGGTAAGTACTCTGTGTATAATTAAATTATTCTATTTTTTTACAACACTGGCAAAGATCGTGTATTCCAGCCTGATTTCAGCGCACGTGCAGACAGGGTTGCCAAGTTTTTACAACAAAACCCCCCAACTACGAGCCCTAAACAATAGCTTCTCAGGGGGTTCTCCAGTGGAAAAATGGTTTTTGTGGGGTAAAATGTGTGTTATTTTGGCAAGGTTGCCTGCTAAAATTCGCACTCATGGGTCTATATATCACATAATAGTCGCTCCAACCCGCGGACATAGAAAACAACCTGCTGGGAAAAAAACGCGGACTTGGCAACACAGTTCAGTTGAACTATGTTGACATTTGACATTGCGTCGTTTCGTTGATCTGATTGGTTGTAGGTCTGTCCAATTGAGGTCTTTTCTGTTTCGGTTGAAACACGCCTCATAATCACAGCCCGATGGAGCAGTTTCAGACAGAGTATGACCACGTCAGGCTAAAAATCATCAGTATTAAAACAATAAAAGACCTGAAATATTTCAGTTGGTGTGCAATGAATCTAAAATATATGGAAATTTAATTTGTATCATTACATTATGGAAAATAATGAACTTTTATCACATATGCTATTTTTTTGAGAAGGACTGTTTAGTGGCCAAATGAAATAAACTATTGAGAGTAAGTGATTTAAGATGTTTTTTTGTTGTTGTTTTTTTAAAGTCCAGATTAATTAAGAGAATGTAGCATTAGTGTTTTCATTAACTGAGATTCAATGTCCTTGTATAAATTATAATTAAAGAATGAATAAATTATTCAGTAAAAGATGTGACACAGATTTTAACAAAGGGGGAAAAAAACATGCAACTATAACTAGGCTCATATTATTAACTTCTCTGGCTGTTTGTTTTGTTATAACTGCTGACATAATTATATTTTTTCTTAGAAAACTCAGTGGCCTTGGGGTATAGTCAGCATATTTTAGAACTGGTGTATAAATCCATCATAGGACACGTTTTAACTTTTCATCTTTCTGCCTGGTATGATCATTTAAACTTTAGATCTAAGAACAAACTTAAAAGAATTGTGTCCATGACAAGTAAAATATTTGGTAGGACACATAAGCACAACTTTATGTCAAAAGGGCAAAGAAGAATGAAATAGGTATCCTTGCAGATAGATCTCATCCTCCTCTCATCAAAAATGTTTAAGAGGTCTTTCCTTCCAAATATCATTAAAATGATCTGCAAGTGAAGGATAAATCAAATGGACGTAACATAAATTGCACTGTTATATTTATGTATTGTGAATCTGTCTGTGTTTTACTTTTGTTTTTCTAAATATTGCCTGTCCTGTCTAATTATTTGTGAGCCAAAGACAAATTTCCACCTTAGTAGACAATAAAGAAAATACTATATAATACAATACAAACAGTAAGTACAGTCAAATAAGATGGAAAACTAAATTTCTAGTAAAATATGAAGATCTTAAGCTGCTTTTATTTTAAGAATGAATGATAAACATGTTCAACTTTGTGTTTTTGTATCGTTTGATCTGTTTATGAGCACAAAATACTCATTCTATGTCATGTTTTTTACTTTTAGTATTGTATTTGATCCTCCTGTAGGTTGTTCGTGTGGATACGACAGTGCACTTTTCATTTCTTTCTTTATATGTCAACTCAAGAGAAACATTTTAAAACGTCACAGAGGCTCAGATCTCACACACACATACATTCATATATATTTGGTTTACAGGGACCTTCTATAGGCGTAAGAGTTTTTACAAACCATACATTTTATTCCATTACACTAACCCTGCCTTTAAACCTACCCATCACTGAAAACTTTTGTCTGAATATACACCTCGCGTCCACGATCCTCATAAACCACACACACACACAGCGAGAGAGACAGAAATGTCATATTGAGCTAATGATATTTGCACTTTCATGAACCTAAACCCCAGCGCAAGCCTTTCACATTTAATATAACGTCATTAATAATGTTATAGAACTAATGCTCTTTGCTCCTTGGCCTTAACGCTCACACGGACATTTCTGCATATTTATATTTTTATTAATAGTACATATTACATTTTTTTTATTTTATTTAATTTATATTAAAAGAGAGATATAATTCAGGTACTATATTAGCTTTCCAGTTCTGTCTATAGAATGAAAGAACGGCCATTAATGTTTTGTGTGAACAAAGAGCTCAATGTTACAGTTTTTGTTTTAACAGTTTATATACACATTTCTCAATAATAAGGTCACTTTTTCAAAACTCTTCACACAGTTCTCCTGACCAACTTTAAACTTTCCTCAGCAGTCAATTTCACATTCAAAATGCACCAAAACTACCCAAACATTTTACACCCCTGACGAAAAGGGCATTTATTCAATTGGGCTAATTAGTTGTTGAGTGCCTCGAAAATAAACCGTAACAAACTCCGTGACTGAACTCAGTGTATTCTTTTATTTCTCACATGTCATGGTATCACTACTTCACTTGTCTTTTCATTCCTTATGCTCTCTTACAAGAGCTCCCTCTAGTGGCTTACTCTAGAACACCACATATCCCTTTCTCTTAAGACTAAACATACCATAGCAACTTTGTCTTGTTACTAGTAACAGTAAAGATAACATTATAACATTTTCCTTTTTAGCCTTTTTATAATAGTACTCCCAACCGTAAGACTTGGAATCAAAACCTTCACTATGACCCTCACAAAATATTCACAGAACAGTTGTTATTTTTCCTTAAACTGCAGTGACACAATTTATGTATTATTGATGCATTAAATCACATTTTACATCACATAATCCCGGGTCCATGCAGGCGCACACCTACTCCGAACCGGCCGTGCAACTACAGCTGGTTGTTCACCACCTATCGGTTCAGTGTTCCCCGCGTCAAACAATGGCAAATCACTGGACTCCTCTGTTCTGCTTGGAGCGAGTGCAGGTGCCAGGTGAGATGCATTCCAGCATCGCCCATCTGACAGCTTGTATGTGTACATTCCTCTCTTACCCACAACCTGTAGGGGTCTTCCAAATTTAGACTGAGTCTTTGGCACAATTCCTGGCCTCTTTACACGGACATAGGATCCACACTGAAATGAGACATGCTTTGCACTGCGTTTTCTGTCACTGTACTGTTTGCTTTTTGACTGTTTCTCCCTCACATGTGAAGCAAGCTGTTGAGATGAGAGCGGTTTACCTGCAGGTGGTAAGTGAAGACCCGAAACGTTAAGTTTGGTTAACATGGGTCTACCATGCAAGAGCTCAGCTGGCGTGCAGTGTGTAGTGGCATGCGGCGTTGAACGGTATGCCTGCAGAAAGTCTTTAGTAAACTCCTTCCACCCTCTTCCTTCCAGTGATGCAGTCTGTAAGCTATCCTTTAAGCTGCGATTGAAACGTTCGACTTCTCCGTTTGCTCTTGGGTAGTACACAGATGAAGTCCTGTGTGTGATTCCTCTGTTTTGCAAGAACAGCTTGAAGGCGTATGAAGTGAATTGTACTCCATGGTCAGAAATCAGCTCTTTTGGATTCCCCTCTCTACTAAACACTGTAGACAAGAACTGAATCACGGACTGGGTGGTAGGATGTGAGACAAATGCCATTTCAGGCCACTTACTGTAATAGTCCACCAGAGTGACTACAAAGCGACAGTCCACGGGTGCTGCATCAAAAGGACCCATAATGTCTATGGCCACTTTTTCCCAAGCGTCAGTAGGATATGGCACAGGTTGGAGTGGTGTTATGTATGTAACAGCCGATTTGTCATGTAACTGACACGTGACACAAGATTTGACTGTTGTTTCCACTTGAGCGTCCATGCCAGGCCACCAGTAGAGTTCTCTCAGCCTCCTTTTCGTCCTCACGATGCCCTGATGTGTGTCGTGTGCAAGCGCGATCAACTTGGGCTGGAGACATTCTGGAACTATGAGGCGGCTGGTCCCACATACCACACAACCATCCTGGAGTGAAAGTTCATGGCGTATTTGAAAATATGGCCGTAATGCACGATCCAGTACTTTTGCACACTTTGGCCATTTTGAAGTAAGTAGTCTGCGCAGCTCGGCTTGCACAGGACACAAATCGCATGCTGCTTTGAACTCGGAGCTGGTTATTGTAGTGAGCGTAGAAGTGAGTGCTACAACTTCAACATCATGTTCCAGACTAGGTTCAGTACTAGGCAGTGGTAAGCGAGATAAACAGTCTGCAGTCACATTCTCACACCCTGGCTTATACTGAATGTCATACGTAAATGCCATCAGCCTAGCTGACCATCTGGCTATGCGCATACCTGCTCTGCCTTGACCCTTAGATGTCAAAAGAGTGGTTAGTGGGCTGTGATCTGTCCGCAGTATGAAGTGTCGTCCCCACAGGTAGGTCCTCCATCTCTCTGTGGCCCAAACACATGCTAGCGCTTCTTTTTCTACCGTGGAGTACTTCCTTTCTGCTGCTGTAAGAGTGCGTGAGGCAAATGCCACGGTTTTCTCTGTTTTGTCTGCATGCAGCTGGGTAAGAACCCCTCCAATTCCATAGTCTGATGCGTCTGTGGTCACGATAGTGGTTAGTTCTGGATTGAAAAGTGTGAGTGCAGCACTATTCACAATCAGTCTCTTTACAGTCTCAAAGCTCTCCTGAGCCTCAGGTGACCACATGAATGGAACAGAGCCTCGTAAAATCATGCGCAGTGGCTCCACCACTGTAGCAAAGTTTGGTATGAACTTAGAATACCATGATGTAAGCCCCAGAAATGAACGAAGACTGACCACGTCAGCCGGGGGTGGAGCATCTGCCACTGCAGAGACATGAGAAGCATCAGGCCGCAATCCCTTCCCAGACAGCGTGTGGCCCAGAAATGACAGTTCTGGCTGTCTGAAGTGACACTTTGCTGTGTTAAGTTTCAGTCCTGCCTTGTCAATTTGCTGCAGCACGGATTGCAGGTTATCATCATGTTCCTTGAGTGTTGCTCCTGCGACCATGATATCGTCCAAGTAGCAATGGACTCCAGGCTGACCTTTAAGGATTTCAGACATCATCCTCTGAAAGCAGCTTGGGGCTGAGGCCAGTCCATACGGAACCCTTTTAAAGCGAAATAGCCCATCATGCGTTATAAATGCAGTCATGTTTCGACTGTCCTCATGCAACACGACCTGATGGTAAGCACTTTGGAGGTCTAATGTGGAAAACATTCTAGCTCCACACAGGCTTGCGAACATCTCCTCCATATGCGGAAGAGGGAAACTGTCCACTACGATGGCTTTATTAGGCTCACGTAAATCGACGCAGAGCCGGATCCCCCCGTCTTTTTTTCTGGTGACCACTATTGGGGAGACCCACTCAGATGCATCTACAGGCTCGATTACATCCTGTTCTATGAGCTTCTGTAATTCTTTGGACACCTCATCACGAATTGAGAAAGGTAACCGCCTGAGTTTCTGTTGGACGGGTTGAACCTTAGGCCGCATCGTGACACGATGTACAAATCCTCTTGCACATCCCAGTCTGTTTTCAGAGCTTGCAGCCACAGACGAGACAGGATTCACACAATGGGCTGTACTAATCTGGCCATCGCATAATTGTAAACACAGTCCAGTAAAGAGGTCTCTGCCCAACACAGCTGATCCTTTTTGTACGATGTACAGGTCTGCAGTAGTGCAATGGTCACCATATGAAACGCTGGCTGGCATGCATCCTTTCACTTCAATTGCATCGCCCCCAAAACTAACTAGACTGAGTTTCGGCGATGAGAGCGGTGCTTGATTGAACAATGCCGTGTAAATGGACATTGGTAATATAGACACAGCCGATCCAGTATCTACCATTAGCTGAATGTCCCGTTTTTGTCCTGTGCTTACACATATTTGTACTGTACACATTATTTTGCCACAGTCACGAGCGGAATGTTCCACATTTAACACAATCACTTCAGGCACTGTAATTTCACTCACCCGTTTGCTTCCACGACATGCCTTAGCATAATGTCCTTTTTTGTTACAGTTCCTGCATACCGCATCCTTAGCAGGGCATCCAGAAAAATTAGCTGCGTGCTGCTCGGATCCACAGCGGTAGCAAGTTAGTGAACGGGTGGATTTGGGCGGTCCGCGCATCGCGCTGGCTTTGCTTTTGCTCCGTCGGGGCCTGTTGTATTGTTGAACTGCTTGTACTGAGTTGTCTGATGACGTTATCATCGCTTTGGCCTCTGCTGTTGCAGTTTCAATTTGCCGCGCGACCGTCACAGCTTTCTTAAGGTCGAGTGGTACTTCTAGCAGCAACCGTTCTCTGATCCGTGCTGAATTAGTCTTTTCAACCAGCTGGTCGCGTATCATCTCGTCCTCCATAGCGCCGAATTCGCAGGTGGCAGCGAGTTCACGCAGAGCAGCGATATATTGGTCTGTTGTCTCGCCTGCGCGTTGACTCCGTTGGCGGAAGCGGTAACGTTCAACAACCACATTAACTTTAGGAACAAAAAAGTCCTGAATTGCACTCAAAGCAGAAGCGTACGTATCGTCTCCCTGTTGGCTCACATTTAGGGTGTAGAACAGTCTTTGCCCCTCCGCTCCGAGGCAGTGTATTAGAAGTGCACGCTTCCTAGCAGTAGATAGTTCTTCTCCCAGGGCCAGCAAGAAATTTTCGAAAGTTTTAATCCATGCTTTGAACGGAATCGGCGGTTCTCCCGGTGTTTGCAGGAACGGAGTGGGTTGGCTCAAACTAAAAGCCATCCTCGTCGCCAATATGTTGAGTGCCTCGAAAATAAACCGTAACAAACTCCGTGACTGAACTCAGTGTATTCTTTTATTTCTCACATGTCATGGTATCACTACTTCACTTGTCTTTTCATTCCTTATGCTCTCTTACAAGAGCTCCCTCTAGTGGCTTACTCTAGAACACCACATTAGTATACTTCTTTTAAACAACAAATAAAAAAGTGTACATTCAGTCTACTTTTTATGTATAGTGGGCCAAAAAAGTATTTAGTCAGCCACCATTTGTGCAAGTCCTCCCACTTAAAAAAGATGAGAGAAGCCTATAACTATGAGAGACAGAATAAGAAAAAAAATCCAGACAATCACATTGTCTGATTTTTACATTTATTTGCAAATTATGGTGGGAAATAAGTATTTGGTCAATAACAAATGTTCATCTCAATATTTTGTTATATGCCCTTTGTTGGCAAGGACAGAGGTCAAACATTTTCTTTAAAGGGATAGTTCACTTTGAAATTAAATTTTGATATGTTTTAGCTTACCTCATGGGCATCCAAGATGTAGGAGTATTTGTTTCCCCAGTAGTTTCAATTTTGATCATTTTAGCTCAAACCGTTCTAATCTGTGCAGACGAACTTTATTTATATCGTTTTTACCTCTTGTACACCACAGGAAACATGCACGCGCGCCCTTGGATCAGTCGGACGTAGTGGTGTACAAGAGGTAAAAACGATATAAATACTGTTCTTTTTCTCACACAAACCGCTCGTCTCGTGTCTTAGGCCATCGTATGTACTTACGATGGGGGATTGTTTAATTTGGACTTCTCTGTGTATGCTCTTTGAGGTGGTGCCCACAGACCTGCATTATGAACGGTTTGAGCTAAAATGATGAAAATTGAAACTACTGGGGAAACAAATACTCCTACATCTCGGATGCCCATGAGGTAAGCTAAAACATATCAACATTTAATTTCAAAGTGAACTATCCCTTTAAGTGGCCACAATGTTTGTACACACTGCTGTTGGTGGATTGGCCTATTTCTCCATGCAGATCTCCTCTAGAGCAGTAATGTTTTGGGGCTGTTGCTGGGCAACACAAATTTTCAACTACTTCCAAAGATTTTCTATGGGATTGAGATCTGGAGGCTCCAGGACCTTGAAATGCATCTTACGAAGACACTCCTTCGTTGCCTGGGTGGTGTGTTTGGGATCATTGTCATCCTGAAAGACCCAGCCACGTTTTATCTTCAATGCCCTTGCTGATGGAAGGAGGTTTTTACCCAAAATCTCACAATACATGGCCCTGATCATTCTTTCCTTTACATGGATCAGTCATCCTGGTCCCTTTGCTAAAAAAACATCCCCAAAGCATGATTGTTACACCCCCATGCTTCACAGTAGGTATTTAACTCAGCATTCTTACTCTTCCAAACACAACATTTTGAGGTTTTACCACAAAGTTATGTTTTGGTTTCATCTGACCATATGACATTCTCCCAATCCTCTTTTGGTCACCCAAATGCTCTCTAGAAAACTTCAGATGGGCCCAGACATGTACTGGTTTAAGCAGGGGGACATGTCTTGCCACTGCAGGATCTTAGTCCCTGGCAGCCAAGTGTGTTACTGATGGTAGGCTTTGTTTTATTCTAAATTCGAATATATATTAAAAACGTATTTTGAAGGTGAAAATTTAATATTTGAAAAAAAAAAAAAACCCGCCCGTGGTAGTAGAGGCGTGGCTGTCTGCTTTGCTCATGGGCGCTCTCACTCACCTGAGGGTTCAGGGACGGGTCACAGGAATCGCACTGTCAGGCACAGCGTCAGTGCTGAAAGTTGATGCGTCTTGCGTAGAAGATGGCAGAAAGTGCAGAGCACAACTCGACCACAGCAGAGAAATTGATTTTAACCCTCCAAAATCTAAAAAAAAAAAACATGTCTGGACGTAACGTTACTTTGGATTTTGGTCGGTAGGAGGTAAAATTGTTGAGCCGTGAGATAAAGTTGAATGCAAGCTATGTAAGATACAGTTAGCATACCATGCCTCATATTATTTAACATTAAACAGAAAGATTACTAAAGTGTAGGCTACTGTACTGACTGACTAGATATTGCATGAATAAAGGATAAATGCATTGCCTTCACTAGTTTTATTATTTACAGTTTCATGTCAAGGAAAAATCCCATGTTTACCAAAGCGCAGCTTGCTCGGAGCGTTCAATATGCTGTAAAACTTAAATTAATATTAATAATATTTGTTTCAATTACTGAATGAAGCCTGCTATATTTGGGACAAGAGTCGCGACCTTAAATGTCTTGCAAAAAACTCTTGCTCAGCACTCAGTGTGTTCATTTAAACCGTTATAAGCAGAGAATGTGAGGGTAAGGGCGAGAGAGAGCGAGGTCTGCACTTTGCGATCTTGGCCATTAGTTGATTTACTTGTATTTGTGTAAGTAATACATTGTCAAATATGTGTAAACTTAAATAGACTACCTATAAAATTAGTTATGTCTCTTTGAATTAATTTGTTCTGTTATTGACAAAATGCGCATCCAGATGTTCGAATATTCATGTTTTTTTTAGAGGGAATATTCGAACGTCATTTTTGATAAATTTTGACAGCCCTAATATGATACAAACTTTATGTTGTGTATATGACACGCTCCTGGGTAGGAGGGGGGGGTATATATGCACACGAAAAACTGGCTTGAATATTTTGTTAAAGGCCCACTGAAGTGTTTTGAAACATGCCACATTATTCAATGTGTTGACATAATTTCCCTTGGAACGGCTCCAGCTGTTAGCAGCTCCTCCCCTTTTTTGAAACCAATAGCGTTTCTTTAAAGGGGGGGTGAAATGCTGTTTCATGCATACTGATCTTTTTACACTGTTAAAGACTTGGAATCCCATACTAAACATAGAAAAAGTTTCAAAAGTTAAGGTGGACGTTTGATGGGAGTATTTCTTTGTCAAAAATACTACTTCCGGTTAGTCATAAGTTTCGGCAAGTTTTTTGAGATCATGCGTCCCCTTTGACGTTAATGGGGGCGGAATTTCCTTGTATGGGCCTTACGGACAATTCTACCAGAAGAGCGTGAGAGAGAGAGAGGGAGAGAGCGAAAGCAACAGCCTACGCCCATCAAAGCGCTGGCTTGTAGGATGCTGCACAGGTGATGTGCACATAACAATGTCACCAAAAAAGTGCGTTTTTGGTTGCCAGACCAAGACAGTCCTGCACAGATTCCCCAAAAACCCTGCATTAAGGCAACAGTGGATGTAATTTGCTTTTCCGGATCAGCAACTGAGTTGCGCGAATGTTTATATCTGTTCGCTGCATTTCGGTGCCGACTGTTTCATAAACAAGGCCCAGCTCGACACAGGATTTTCCGATCGCCTAATGCTGAAGGATGGAGCAGTCCTAACGATAAAGGTCCCAACGTTAGAACCGCAGGCGGTGAGTGAGACTGCTTCAAATGTCTGTGTTTTTGCCTATGCTCATCAAGTAGCCCAAACATGATCACGTATAGTTAGTTGATCAATGGAGCATGCGATGTGTAGTGCGTGTACATTTGTTTAGCTGGCCACTATATGTGTAACTTTATGTTTGTGTATTGTAAAAGCACTCCAAACAACAATACACAAAGAGGGGGGAAATATGTTGAACTAAATAAGCACGCTTCTTCATTCAAATGCGCTACTATTCCGTGTCTTTCTATGTAAACACTAACTTAGCCTGCCGTGCAAAACCAGTCCGCTTAATAACGTTACAATTGTCTACACAAACCACGCGTAAACACACACACACGTGCACAACTGCACTTCTCACATGTACACCTTCAAAGACAAAAATACGACGATATAATTCAAGTATAAATATGTAAATAACACAAGTCGCTAAGCATATTATATAGTTAGTGTATAACTTGTACCACATAGAGACGTCCTGCTCTAGTCGTTTTTGCTGCTGCTCCTGTTCAACTGCAACCTCTGGGTCTGATTCCGGATCATAGATGTATGGCTGTATCTGATTAAAAGCCATATTTTTATTTTGAATAAAGTTTTTTTCCCGCTGTTAGGGATGACACAGCTTTACGACGCACTCGACTCAACACAATAGCAGCACACGTCATTATTTAGCTCCGCTCACACGATACGCCCCCACCCGCTCAGCTTTTTTCTTAAAGACTCGGAACAGCGCATCTTTCTTATATAATTATAAAAAAAATAAAGACTTTTCGGAGATATGCAGGATGCAATGCTACTCTATAGGTACTCAAGATTGACATGACACTGACTGAAACTGAGTGTTTCACCCCCCCTTTAATATACAGTTTGACTAGAGCGCAAGAGCGGACCTTTCTGTTTGGTAAAGCCAGTTTCCTCTAACTCTGTTCATCATCATAATCTCCTCCATATCGCTTTGAAATGCAGCATTCTGTGCGGAATTAGAATTCAAATGGGTCGCTATGTTTTTTGTCTGTGCGCATATGATCTAAATTTAGACCATAGACATTGGTGTGTGTGCGCTTCTGCAGTGTGTGAAACTAACATTAAAACAGACTTCATTCGCCTCAAATGAAAGCATATTTACACTGAATCATTTCGTATCGCATATATAGTGTGCTATGTGCCGTTCACCATGTAGAAATGAATAAATGTGTGAACAACTGACCGATTTCAGCTGCCACTTCAGCAGCGAAGGGGGCGGGCTTTAGATCCTAAACAGCATTTTGATTGGACAGAAGATTTGACTGCAATGTTTTGTCTGCGATGATGTCACCAAAATCTGAGATTCGTTTTAACTGAAGTGGGAGCCTGTTAATTTTGAATGCTCATATTTTCTAAATGCAATTTTTGTCATAGTTTTGGAACATAGGCTACCAGCTTATTCATAACTAGCGCTAACACAGTCATACTAAAAGCTAAAAAACTTCAATTTTGATTTCAGTGGACCTTTAAATTTACACTTACACTTACAATTTAGACTTCATACGTTCATTTGTAGAGTTGCAGTAGAAACAAAAAAACTTAGCTAGTTTAATTCTCAAAGTTAACTACTGGTACACTTAAAGTATTCTTTTATACAGTTCTTTTATACCAAGTAGTATTGAAACAGTACTTACAAGTATACTTCTAGTACACTGATAAATTATTAAATAAAGTATACTTTAAAAAAATATACTTGAACTTTACTTACTAGTATACTTAATTTACTAGTATATGTAATAAAATGTGCTTAAAGTATACTTATTTTTCGTAAAGGAAGACATTTCTACAACTCATTCTTTCACCTAACAAATACATTTTGTCCCTCAACCTAAGCAACCTTAAAACCCTAACAACAGGAAGCATTATACAGAGATTTCTTTATATAACAAGAATAGGACTATCTCTATCAATATCTACTGGTCCGAATTCACTGCAGTATATTTGACATGGTCCATGTTTACATCAGGTTATTATTATCCATAATGTGTATATTATCTCGAAATTATGGAAAAGATGGCCCTTAGATGGAAATTAAATGGGAATGTTACAGTTTTTATTTTATTTTTTACAATCACTAGGACACTTTTTGGGTCACTTTTCTAAACTCTTTTCACAGATATCACAACAGCAGTCTATGTGGCCTAAACTATGACTTATTTATCATGCTTTGCTTTTTGTCTGTGTATGAATGAAATAATGAATGGTTGAATGTGAAACAATATGTAAAGCACCAGCCATGGGCCATTGTTGAAAGCGCTATATAAATGCAGACCATTTACCATTTTAACGATATTTCTTTGGCACAAAATTCAGTCAGTGATGATATCTTTCAAATGACATTTTTCACTTAGAAACAAAAACCACCAGAACTTTATACTGTATATCTACAGGCTAAAAACGGATAAACTTAAGTAAAAATCATAACATAATAATGAATATAAAAAATGAATAAGACAGAAATGTTCCACATTTCTACTGTAATATCATATTCAAATATATTATATTTTCTAAAATATCTAACAATTTGATGTGACTGAACCAATACACAGTTGTTAGTCTTTCAATTTCATTACCATCTATAAAAAAAGGAAAAATTTGTGCTGTAATGTACATGTGAACAATGTAAAATTATACTGCAGTGAAGTAGTACATTTTACAAAAGATTGTATAATGCTGTCTGTTGTTGTTTTATGAGTGACAAAGTGTGTTTGGTGGGTTAAACCTTGGCTAGTGGTACAAAATAATTATTTGATCTGAGACATGCAATGTTTTGGTACATTAAGTGTATTTTGCATGTGGAACTGGCTGCTGTGCCTAGTTGAAAGTTGGTTAGGAGAACTCTGTGAGAGTTTTAAAAATGTGACATAAGTATTGAGAAATGTGTCCTAGCGTTTGGAAAAAAGAAAGAAAGAAAAAACAACAACAACCTAATGCCATTCATTGTGTTGTAGTGCAGCTGTCATCATAAACTCCACCAGCAGATGTCAGTGTAAGACTGCAAAACACTCATTGGAAGACATTGAAAGACTGGATTTATAATGCAACATATCATTCATCATATCATAAAACAACATGACAACAGTCTAGTACACAACCAAAGCTTAATTTGGATATAGTTTCAGTCTACTTTATACAGCAGGGATGCCCAGTCCTGTTCTTGCATGAAAAAAAAATAAAATAAATAATAATATAATATATATATATATATTTTTTTTTATTATTATTTTTTTTTACAAAAGTAGTTTGTATATGAAGTAGCTTGTATAATGACTATGTATTTTTCTTTCTTTTTTTGTTTGTTTGTTTGTTTTTTGTTTGTTAAAGTCATATTTTAAAGGCCCAATTATGAAAATGCAATACAAATTTCTCAGGAAATGTCCTTATAAACCATTTTCACGTTTTACGTTAACATTAACCTGTCATTTTACAAATGTGTGTCCTCACAAATCACACACACACACACACACACACACACACACACACACACACACACACACACACACACACACACACACACACACACACACACACACACACACACACACTTCAGCTCAATATATTGATGCGATCATTTTCTTGAAATCAAATATTCACACCAAACATATTTTCACAGATATACAGTAAATACATGTTGCAAAGTGACAAAGGTGACTTGATATTGGAGGAAACCCATTGTGTTCATTACAATAAAATCTAAACCAAATGTAAGGATTTTGTCATCATTTTTTCACCATTATGTTGTTTCATACCCCTAATACTTTCTTCCTCCCGAGGAAACACAACAGCAGAATGTCCATGCTGCTCTGTTTCTACACACTGAAAGACAAACATTTGTCAAGCTAGATTATCAAATAAATAAGAATGTAAAATTGGCTTCTGTATAATAACTAATATAGGCTTCATATGGGCAAGAGTTATGTAGTAGTATAAGTCTGTATGGAAATGAGCAGCTTGGGCAAGAATTTCACATGATGGCAGAATTTCACATTTTGGTGAACATTTTCTGTTTATTAGGTGTTCTTGCTGCACCACTAGTCTCCAGCAGGTGGCAGTATGATCACACTCATACTATGTTGCTCTACTTGCATTTGTCCATCACCTCACTGCCTTTATCTGGTGTGTGTCATTTGATTTTCTCATTCCTAGAGAGAGATTTAAGAAAGCCAGTCCCTCTCCAGTCATCATCCTCACTTGTGTAAACGCATGGAAATCCGAGCACGAGACTGAGCCGCGTGTGTGTCTCTCCTGTGCCATCTGTGAAGGCTGTCAGAGACTGTAATATCAGTCCTTTCCTAATGTTCTCCAAATTCAGTCTCTCCTCCTCTTCATAAAGCCATCTTTCTCTCTTGTTGAACTGTTTTTTCTCTCTTTTATTATTCTTTTGGACTGTTTTGTTGTGGGGTTATATTTTGTCTGATCATTGTCACTGATGCAATCGCGTGCAAACATAGCTCCTGTGGAGTACATGTGTGTTTCTGCACGTCTCATTGGGTTGGAGGTTCTGGTGTGCTGTTTATCCACACACACACACACACACACACACACACACACACACACACACACACACACACACACACACACACACACACACACACACACACACACACACAATGTGGGGACATTCCATAGGTGTAATGATTTTTATACTGTACAAACATTATTACAGGACCTACCCATCACAGGAAACATTCAGCATTTTTACTTTCTCAACAAAAAACAAAACAACAAAAAAAAATCAGATTTATAAGCATTTTGAAAATTGGGGACATTGGGAAATGTCCTCATAAGTCACCCTCTACTGTAATACATATGTCATTACCATGTCATTATACACATTTGTGTCCCGATATGTCACAGAAACAAGCGTACACACACACACACACACACACACACACACACACACACACACACACACACACACACACACACACACACACACACACACACACACACACACACACACACACACACACGTATAGGTTTGGGGCAAAAGTCTTTCCATGAACAACAATAACTACAAATTTCTAAGAAAAAAATGTGAATTGTATTTGCAAAACACATCTTTATGATATTGGTGGTTTCTAGGTGTTTTCTTTATCCCTGGCATTAAAAGTGTCTTTCTTATGTGCTGTTTCATAGCGATCAAATCACTATTAACAATTGTAATACTGATGCTTGACTTTTCAAAACACCTCAAAAATGAATAATAATGCTAATAATATTAATAATAATATGTAATTATCTTTGGCTTTTTGGCACCCATTGGCTCAGAACATGAATACATGTACTGATGACACTTAAACATGGGCAGCATATGAGGACTAGCTTTATCATACTGTGTGTGTTTGTCAGTATCAGATGTGGAATCAGTGTCTCTTTGTGGCATCAGAATAGAGTTGATTAGGTGGCACTCTCAGGAGAGAGGAGCATTATGGCATGCATACACACACACACACACACACACACACACACACACACACACACACACACACACACACACACACACACACACACACACACACACACACACACACACACACACACACACACATACAATAAAAGACACAATTGCTAACTTGTCCAAATCAGGACATGTCGTGGATTCGTATTGATTTGATATAAAGCTAATTATAATGGCTACAGACTGGTCCAAACCATGCTAAAAATACAAGCCTAACATTTCTGCTTTTAAACCCTCTGGCGCATTTGCCTTTTTCATTTCCATTGCAAGTTCATTATTGTAAATGTTTCTATTCTTTTCACAAACTGAGACACAAGTCAATATTTTCAACAGCATAAACAACAGCATGTCACAGATATACATAGAGCAATTGTATATATTCAGATAGATAGATAGATAGATAGATAGATAGATAGATAGATAGATAGATAGATAGATAGATAGATAGATAGATAGATAGATAGATAGATAGATAGATAGATAGATAGATAGATAGATAGATAGAGCGATAGAGCGATAGATAGAGAGATAGACAGACTCATTGGCACGCTGTTCTCTGAGGTGTTAGTGCTCATGAACATCATTCTCTCTGCCACCGTGGTGATAACAGCACCAAGCGTCCCTTCACAGTTCGTAAACCTTCACCTTCAGCAGCTGACCTTTCCATAAATCCTGCGCTGTGCTCCAAACGCATGCAAATAACACAAGGCCTGTGTTTTTCTCAGTGACATTTTTATGGTGATCGGTTCATTCGTCTGGCATCAATGTGCTGAGACAGAGATTCTAATGGATTCTAATGGATTTCTGGAGCAGAACAGAGTCGACCGGGCCCCTGCACGAATGGCAGATCAGGAGAGAGAACAGGCATTTTCCTGCTGGCTGAGCACAATTAAAAAAAGGACAGATGAGTAGATAGACAGACAGACAGACAGACAGACAGACAGATAGACAGATAGACAGATAGATAGATAGATAGATAGATAGATAGATAGATAGATAGATAGATAGATAGATAGATAGATAGATAGATAGATAGATAGATAGATAGACTCATTGGCTATCCACTAGTTCCACTGAACACAGAGGTTTAGAGGTAGGGCATTAGACACAAATGACCTTCTGTAGTACTTCTTGTTGTGAGGTTGGGTCTGCATGTGTTTTGTGGAGAAGTACGAAGTACGTAGTGGATAGAAATGTTGCCTGAGGAGCCCATATGTTGCTCACCACACACAGTTCTGCCCAAGAGGTAGTCGTGACCCAAGCAATCATGGAGGCGTCCACCTGCATTACCTCGAGTTTCTAACCTAGTAATGCAAGATGGATGATTTCAGGAGCACATGATCTTCACTGAGCTGCCAGCCCAGGTGGGAAAACCAAGACCAGTCTGTTCCAGCTCTTTATTGGGGCTGTGCCAATATGTTCAGAGTTATATATCATTATTATTATTCTCACTTTTTCAGATGTCTTTTTTTTATATGTTAGGTTTTTGTATCAATGTGTGTGCTTTAATATATCCTACAGTCCAATTAATGAAAAACTTGTTTGTCAGACCATACCAGGTTAGGCAACTCTGGCCTCCTAGATCCAATGTCCTGCAGAGTTTAGCTACAAACCGGATCAATCACACTTGGAAAATCTAATGAAAACTAGGTAAGATTACTTGAAAAAGGCTGGCAGGTGCCAGTTGCTAAGCTCTGCAGAACAGTGGATCTCAGCGGCCAGAGTTGGCCACCGTGGAAACCCAACATTTCTCAGTGTACACTCAGAAAAAAAGGAGGTACAATTTTGCTCCTTGGGGAACAAAACATATAACTGTACCTTTAAAGGTACTCAATTGGTCCTTAGGGTACAACTATACTATTGTTTTCCTCAGTTCGGTCCAGTTCGCTGTCCTGCAGAGTTTGGTTCCAACCTGAAAAACATCTCTAGAAGCTCTTATTGAGAATTAAAAGATGTTTAGATTTTGATGTTTTATTGAAAACGTTTGGTCACCATTATGGAGATGAGATCACCAGTGTTTCCTTTAGTTGGGTAGTTTGACTTGGATTTTTAAGTAAGTTTGTGGTTTTTTGCTAAAGTTAGAAACAAAATGCATAATTTCTCAAAATAAAATAAGCAAAACAAACTGTATCAGGAAGAAAAATCAGTTTGACTAAACTCATCACTTAATAATAATAAATAATATTCAACAACAATACTTGCTTGTCACAGATCAGACGTTTTAAATATTGATTTTTAAAAACATTCTAAAGGGGGAAATGTATAGACGCATATAGATATCAAGAATCAGCATATTAATCTCAAAAATGGTGACATACTAAATGCTGCAATGCATGCTGGGA
Source organism: Pseudorasbora parva (assembly GCF_024679245.1). Lineage (NCBI taxonomy): Eukaryota > Metazoa > Chordata > Actinopteri > Cypriniformes > Gobionidae > Pseudorasbora > Pseudorasbora parva. Next base: position 16,773,559 of record NC_090172.1, on the reverse strand, counting down.
GTCACACGTTTTATACTGTGGTGGCTTAGAAGGGTTGGAGAAAAACTCTGGAGGACATCAAATCTCTCGGACTGAACTTGCCTACCCTTAAGTGTACCATCCCAGTGACGGCCACTTCTACCTTAAAAGGTACAATTTTGTACTCTTTTTTTTTTGACAGTGTATGGTCAAAACACTTTATACTTTAGACGAAACACAGCCCTAATCTTCACAATGTAGGATAGTGTGTTTGATCTTTAGTTGCCTGTAGTCTCTCTTTGGTACTGGAATCAGATAGTTTTCCAGAGCACCATATGCTTCATGCCATGTGGCTCGCACAGCACATAACAACACAGTCATGTCATGGGATGAGTCCAGATCTTCAGAAGATCCACACTTTCAATTCCAGGTCCATATTACAGTACTCATTAGCCACATTTCCACTATCACTGGACGAGAAGGCCTGGTTTGCAGGCTCCGCTCCCAATACATTTGCCAGTATATTTTCTCTTTCCTATGGATTTTTTACTGGTGATTTAAATCTCAGAGCATTAATCTTAATAACTATATTTTTTTACACCAAACATTTTATACCAGACCTCTGGAATGCTGTAATTGTACTACCTACTGTTGCTACAGTAATGGACGCAACTTTCATGTGCAGCTGATTGACAGATAAACTACATGCTCTTATTGAGTGTTGTCGTTAATGTTGTGTTTTTTTTTTCTTCAGCAAGCTATTTACTTCACACATTCAGTTTAACAGTGTTAAATTTGATCATTCAACTGAACTATTCACATACATTTAAGACATATACATAATGCCACGCATGCAAAAAAAAAAAAAAAAAAAAAGGACGTCCTTGAATAAGCAGGGTTTTCTAGTGTATTCAATTACACTACTCAGGTAATATATGTGATAGAACATGAATAGGTTATATTTGATTTATATAGGCTTCTGGGTATTTGATGGACCCCCCTTTGATTCCCTGGGGCCCTAACACTGTTTCTACACTGGACGTGAGGGGCGCGATGTGACACAAGACAATATAACCCATTATAATCGGTGATGTTGTCTACACTGCATGCGGCATGGCACGACATATCCATGACAGTAAACTGATGCCTTGTTGTATTTGTGACGTACTGACATGAAGGACAAATGCTTTGCAACGGTTGCTTTGTCGTGTCCAGTGTAGACAGCTTCTCGGTCGCGTCCGGTGTAGACTAGAGGATGGATACCCGACCTGAGCAGTTGTCGGACAGGGTTCGGGTTGGGCTCGGTCACATCAGCGTGATAAGGCATTGAACCTTTTAAATTTAAAATGACTTATTATGTAAATAGTAGCCAATTGGCCTGTTTAACTTGATGCAATGGTTTGTTTTTGTGATATTAAATTAAAATATTACTCTAACATCCGTCTTCCTGTATGCGGAAATTTGTTTATGTCGCTGTGGCAACAACGTGCAACACGTCCGTGCATATTGCCCGCGGCATCCTTGTCATTCCAGCCAGCAGGAAGACAGCCATGAAGCCATCCACAGTTGATGATGCAATCCTTTTTCTTCATAAAACCTCGATTAGCCTAAACTTTGATGGATAGACTATGTAAATAGATCCCATGTTGCAGTTTAGTAACCATACAGTTTGAGAAAAATAGTAAGAGTGACTTTCTTTTCAGTAAGCATTTCAATTGTGTTACGTTAATGTTCTGTTCTGTTCCGTCAGCTTAGGCCATTTTTAATAGAGCTTTGTTCATTTAATTTCAGTTGGCTATTTGATTGGGCTCCGTGTAACGTTTGATGCCCCATGTGCGTGCTGATGCGCTCGTCTGTAAACATTTGAGAATGCCTTCCTACAGTTTAATAAAAGCGGGCTTTCCTCACAAACAAACGTACGTGTCATTAGTATATGAGAAACAAACAAACAGATTTTAACTGTCGGGCTCGGGTCGGGCTTGGACATAAATATCTTAATGCCTGGCAGGCTCGGATCGGGTTCGGTTACTGCTCTGTCGGACGCGGGCCGGGCTCGGAATGAAAAATGCGGCCCGATCCACACTCTAGTGTAGACACAATGTAAGCAGCAGCTTACTTCGCTTTTTGGTTAAGCTACACCAGTTTTGCTTGAGAACAGTATGACTATTGCTGGTCCACCAGCTAGACAAGCACTAGACGTGCTCTAATGAGCACAAATCAGCCTGGACCAACATGGAATTAATGCTGGTTTATACTGAGTTTTTCAACAGGGCTGACTCATGTTGGAAGAGGCGTTGAGAGAATGTAGAGAATGATTTAAAGTTCCCTTACATTGGTAACAAAAGAGCTTTGCTGCATGCAAAACATCACAATGTGCATCCTGCCGTAAGTGAAAAGTAAACATCCACATAGGTTCAGAATGTAATCTTCAAAGGCAGATAAAAAGGATGTGCTTCAGTAGCAAGCATGTCAATGTTTGGTCTTCACAAACAGTCCCTATTATTAACAATTTTAGGATTCCTTTTGCTTTCCCCTGGGATCCTGTCTGCCTGCTGATTGTAGTGTTAGTCTCCAGGATATGTTCCTGCAGCCATTTCTCGGGGAAGCACTTTATACTGTACTCTTTACACTACCTAACCAGTACTCCCAACCTTTTCCCTCCATTGCAAATATTGCAGTCTTGCCATTTCTTCTTCCATTCCAAGGCCTCTCGAGTCAACAGGTTTTTACACCCAGCTCATCGCATAGTGCTTGGTCAGGACTCAGGACCCTTCTGCGTCACTTTTTAATGCACAGGCTACCCTTTAGCATCAGGGTACTCCATTGATATTAGTGAAAAACCTTTGGCATCATACACAGACGTGTTGGATATTAGAATGTTATCATCATGATGAAATTATATATTGGGTTATTTTGCCATTATAACATGTTGGAGTGTGATTCTCAATTTACTTTCATCATGTAATCCAACCCCATCCCATCCTTAAACCTTCCCATTTATTTATTATATGATATAAAACCCGGGATATAACAGATATATACGACTACGGGCACAATTTATTCAACAAGTACAAATATTCCAAGTGTTCCGAGTCCAAATGATTGATTTGTGTGATGAAAAATCCCCAAAAGCTGTCATCTAAAGATCATGCACACAAAAAAACTGCTGCCTGAAGAAACATTACGTCAGCTTTGATAGTAAAATTGCATTGGCTCTCGTATGTCTCGTAAGCTATTGCTTCATTATGTCAGCTATGATAGTAATATGTCATTGCCTCACGTGTCTCGTGAAAGCGAAGGGTCGGTGTATCTTTTGAATTAGATATGAATGAGTGTGTGTGTGTGCTTGGAGCAGCGGGATCACCATTTCAGCAACTGAAACATTAAGATCAACTCTGTTCTTTACGTAAGGGATAATGTACACCCAGCCGTTTGTTATCGCAGAATAAACCCCGACAGAGTGATCAGGACCCTGACGCGAAGCAGAGGGGTCTTGCATCACTCTGAAGGGGTTTATTCTGTGATAAAAAACGTCTGGGTGTACATTATCCCGCTTATTACACGGCTACTAGTCTCAAATAAATAATTATTAGACACAAAATATTGTCTCGAGATTAAATACTTTATTAGCTCTTACACAAAGATTCCGCGAACAAAAACTGTTCCAACCTGCTTTAAGCCTTTATCTATTGCTGAAGATTTGCCATATGCCCTTGCTAAATGTTGAAAATGAATGCTGAAAGAGTTAGTTCACCCAAAAATAAAACCAAGCCTATGATTTACTCACCCTCAAGTTATCATAGGTGTATGACATTCTTCTTTCAGACAAACACAATCAGAGTTATATTTAAAAAGTCCAGGCTAACGTTAATTCAAGCAGTAGTTGTAATTGTGTTTGAAGTCCATAAAAAATGCAGCTGTCCATCAAATAACGTGCTCCACACAACTCCGATGGGTTAATAGAGCCTTCTGATTCGAATCGATGCGTTTGTGTAAGAAAAATATCTATATTAAGAACGTTTTAAAGGAAACCTGCCTTGAAGTCTTCCATTGTAACCCACGGCTGTTTAAGCCACAATATGGCGCCAGCGTTAAGCATAGAAGTAGTACCGGTCAAGATAACTCGTAGTACCCATATGAGCGGTTGGAATGTCCGATTGACCAATCAGAATCAAGTATTTCACAGAGCCGTGTAATAAATAAAGATAACGTATGACTTCAGAATGCAACATGAGTTAATACTTTTACTGTTTTTGTTCAGTGTTTGCAATAAATACCTGTGAATACTTCTTTTGCCTGTTAATGTTACATGTTTTATATTGTTGTGAAGTGTTGGGTAAGTCGGTGCAAAATATAAAAGTAACCTATAAATATTATTAAAATCATGTCTACTTTTACAAATGCAAATAATTAAACCCATCTTGATCTGACGCATTGGGTAAAACACTGAAATCAACAGAGTACCCTGTGCGTCAAAAAATGTCCCCTTGCGTTTACCGTACAACATCAAAGCTCACTTCTGAACTACCATAGTACGATGCATCACTGAAGAAATCAAGTACCTAGTCACAACTGTTTCCTGAAACCGTACTGTTGCAAATCTGTCGTTCAACCATGTTGGTTAATGAGGTCATAAATGCTTTTAATTAATTATTTTATATATAAGGATAAAGATTTATTAAGTCCACATGTTATGTAAACAAATTATGCTTCTAACCACTGTTCAAGAGCTGTCGTTCCCACCATACAAGTTTGCAATGCTGTTTGTGAATGTTCATTGAAACCATGGTTTCGGGAAACATAGCCTGGTTGAACTATGTTAATAACGTCGGAACTTGCGACCATAATTGGCGACGCTGTCGGGAAACACACCCCTGTTTGGTAGTAGGTCTATCCAATTGAGGTTTTTTTCTGGCTAACCAAGCCTTTGCAAAGGTTTTAGTTTGTTCCAGATTTGTTTTAGATGTATCTTAACTGGCCTGTCTCACAGCACATGCATTTGCCCATAATGCCCTGTTTTCAGCAGAACTATTTATCATTGCCTGGTGCAGATGGCCTGACCCAAACCACATGGATGAAAGTCGTTTAGGAGAATATTATACCTGCCTAAAAGCCAGACACACTCGTCTGTTCATGCACGCAGTCACTGTTCCTTGTGGATACATTTATTTTGTCATTTTCGAGGAAGTCTAATATGTTTCACTGCTTGAAGGGAAATGTAATATTCCATGTTTGCATCAATAACTCATCGTAATTCAACATTAAATTATCTGTTTTCTGTTCTTTTATCCCATCAGTGATAATAAATATATACAAATGACAGTATCAATTTGTTTTCTGTGGCAGAATACATGAGATGCTGTTGGAGAGCTGACCTGCATAGTGACATGCTAAAGCTATTTTAAACAACATCTTGCTGAAACCCTCACCATTATTAATATACATCCTGTTTTTACAAACTCCGGAAATATGTTTATTTTGTCATTTGCCACACCGCAAAAACCATTTGAATAGAACTAGTAAAGAGAAAAGAAAAGTAACGATGACCATAATCATCAGATAAATTACACACACACACACACACACACATATATATATATATATATATATATATATATATATATATATATATATATATATATATATATATATATATATATATATATATATATATATATATAAAGGGGTGTAACGATTCGTTTTAACAACGATTCCATTCGTATCACGATTTGAGGTTGTCGATAAGATTTAAGGACGATATTAGTTCATTTAGAACGATATGATCCGAAACGATTCAAATAAATGCACAGATATTAAAGGGTTACTTCAGCGATTAACATATGGCTTTGTATCAGTAGAAACCCTGGAGTATATTCAAATGATCGTGCTCCTCCCTCTTATATCCCCCTGTGTCCAGAGATTTATGCATTTTATTTCTGGAAAATTCCTCTCGTGACGCAAATTGACGATATTTGCGTCACGAGAGGAATGTTTGCCCAGAGCCTAAAGACTACAGCCAGCAGAGGGAGCCATTTCTGCATGTTTTCAACTCGTGCATGGGGAATGGAGATCACACTGACAGCACAGCTCAGCTACAGGCATTAATTTAAACGGATGCTAAGCAATGTAAGTGTTTTAACTTCTCAAATTAATTTCTATGAAAGTTAAGCTTCCAAAGGCATGAACTGAAAACGCATTGTGAATGTATGCCGCGAATGTGGTCGCGATTACCTCAGCTCTCATCACGAGAGCTCATCAACTCATTTATGACGTTAAATGTAATCTGACTCCTAATCTGAGTCTCCTGTGAGACTCACGCAGCAACTCCATCATTATATTGAACACACACGTTCACTATTTAATTGTACTTTCTGAACTCAGTCACTGTAATCCAGTAGCGGTGGCTTTGGGAATGGCCTCACAGGGCAGGGACGCATTCTGGGAATTGTAGTCTTTCATCCCCATGAGACAAAAATACATTTACTGTCTTTTCTCAGTCTAGAAAGCACCAAATTCAAAAATAATTTCACATTTCTACTACATTAATGACCCAGTTTAAATACAGATTCATCTTCCCAGCGCTGAAGTACCCCTTTAATATTCAGTTTTTATTTTGCTTTCCTAATTGCACCAGTTCTGTTAATAAGGCACCCATTATAATGATTTTAAAGAAAACAAAAATAATACAATGACTTTAGGGCTGCCCTCAACTAAAGATGTTTTCTACGCGACTACTCATTCTTTTAAGCCACTAGTCGACTGCACATTTATAAGAATAAGCCATAAATAAGTCATTGTCCACTTGAATTGGTTTGTGTAAAAGTAGATATTTCAATCTTTCTGTAGATAGAATATATTTCTCATGTCTGTGAGGCAAGTATGAGTTTTTGTTTCATTTTTGGTACGTGCTCAAATTAACTGAGACTGCAGATCAAGCGCATCCTGATTGTTTTCATTGTTTTACAAAAGCACAGCATTTTGTTGTTATTTTGAGTTTGTACGCCGCCTTGCATTAGTGCTGTATGACCAAAAATGACAGAGTATTTAAAGTAAATGCAAGTGATCGCGACGGCGTCTGTTATTCATGCTGTAAGCATGCTTTCCACACAAACAAAGATATATTAGCTTATAATAGGGCACATGTATCTAGGTTAACATTACTTACATGTTTTGAGTGATAAGCCATATTTGAGGTTGATAAATGATGGGTGAATACAATTAGACACTTTAATATTTCTAAAGACATATCTCTCATGTCTGTTTGGCCAAAAAAGTATTTTAAGTTGTTTCACATTGTCATGAGGAAAAATCCAGAATGTGCCAGCACGTTGGTCTGGTTTCAGATGGCTAAACCACGCTTTTAAAGTGTGTTTTACTTAGAAAAATCTAAGTAAACAACACAATACATATTTTGTAGACACATAATAGTAGTAATGCGACACTTTAACACAGAGACCTCAATACTTAGTACACGATAACATTCGGTAAAACGGTTTTGAGTGTTTTGAGTGAAAATTAAGCTAATTATTTTACAAGCTTGAATTGAGTACTAATATAGAATTTACATTTTTTTTTATTAATTAACTTTTTCATGTAGAAATTGCATTTATTTTCCTGTAGTATTTACTTCACTTAATTTTTTATCCAACCCGATCACACATAAATGCGTATAAATAGTACGAGTGTGCAATGTCATGGAATGTATACGCCAAAACTCATTTTGATACACTGTTTTTCGTGTGCATATGATATGCACTTTATGGCGTATATATGACACGCTCTCTTGGGTAGGATTACGGAGGTGGGGTGGGGGGTTCGTATGTATAATACGCCATAAAATCCGTATCATATGCACGCAAAAAACAGCGTATCATATGCACGCCAAAATGAGTTTTGGCATATACATTCCACGACATTGCACACTCGTACTATTTATACACATTTTTCGTGAGATCGCCCTGGTTTTATCAATGTAGTCGACATTTATGGGAGCAGCCCTAAATGACTTGAATACTCACAGTGCATCGCTATTACAGCACATATACTGGATTGCGGATGGTCAGTGTATGAGATGCAGGTTTTTGCATTGAAATGAGTTTGCAATGTGCGATGACTGTGTAATGAATTCAGTCACTCCTGTGTGTTTTGTACTGTTGCTGTGACCTGTTGTTTTGTGCCTGTGCGTCACACTCTTAGATGTACAAACTGCAGAATGAACCTTCGGAGAAGGTGTGAGATTGTGTGTGTGTTTCTGTTATGTCACGTTATCTCCTGCTTGCTGAGTGTCGACCTCTGATCTCTCCACTCTGCCAGCTCATTACCCACAATGCCGGGCAGCTTTTCCAAAACAATCCAGCTTCAGTAGCAGCAGCTCTCTCGAGTCTATCAAATAACCCTCACAGCCTGCTGTAGAGCAACAGACCACAGACAGACAGATGGCTTTTAATATTTTTTGTTAAACCATTATTTACACAATTTACATCTATCATCTTCACACTACACACGCTGAATTACTTTGTTCACTTAGTACAATCTAATCCATCAACTTCAACAGAACGGAACACATTTACTTATAGTCCCATTTTCATTTCCTTGACATTTTCCACAATCTTCATTATTTGTAAAACATCAAACATTTTGGAAACTTCAACCCTCACTGAAGCAAACAATGGGAGATCAAAAGACATACAAATTGTCTACTAATGTCTGTTGTCTCAATCTCTAGTCACTCTCTTTTTATGTTCACCATTCGTCTGTCTTGCATCTGCCATTTCATAACATCTATGACTCTGATGTCTTTAGTTTTTACCTCAATAGAAAATTACTTATATTTTTTCTATGATGTCAATGTAGAATATTCCTCAATTAAACTACTTATCTTTTTCATTTTAGACTGGCAGTTTGGTAAAACATATGCACGACTGTTTGTTTTGTTTAGTTTTTTTCTTTAAAGTTTGGAGTCAGTAATGTTTGTTTTTTTAAGAAACTATTCAAATGTCACAATGTCGCAATATGTCACAGTCTGTGGCACTTAATATGCGATGATATTATTGATTTGACTGCACTGACACTATTGGATGAGAAACGAATGAGCTGGATGATGATATCACTGTTTTTCATTGTTATCACTGCTTGTAGATGAAATGAACTCATTTAATAATTGATGATCTTTACAACGGAACTGAGTCCAAACTGAATTAACTTCAGCCGAACAATGACACTATTTTCTTTTAGAGCTCAACATATCACATGCATTACGGAAATATTTAATATTCCACACAAATATGAAGCAGAACAACTATATTAATTATTGATAATAACAAGAAATGTTTCTTGAGCATCAAATCAGCATATTTGAATGATTTCTGAAGGATTATGGGACACTGAAGACAGGAGTGTGATGTGATTTGCATCAGTGTATTTTTGATCAAGTCTTGGCATTTTGAGGTTGGTAAGATGCACCAAGACTGCATTTACTTGATCAAAAATGCACTGATGCAAATCACATCATAGCCCGAGGTATTTAACCTCTGTTGTGGTCTGGTGATTGTGCACATTAAACTTTAAAAACATTTTTAAAAAACACCACACACATCAGCATTCAAGTTTACAATATCATGGGCCCTATTTAAGCGCAGGTGCACTTAAGCCATATCCAAATCAATTTTTTTTTCTAGTTTAACAATGGAAAAAAATGATTGGCAGGCCAGGCACATGATCCAAAGAGGGTTGCACATAGTCTCATAATGAGTCTAAGGTGTGTTTTGGGGCGTAATGTGCAATAAACAAATCAGGTTTAGGCCTCATCTTTGAGGAGCTTTGGCAGAGAGGAGAATGATGAGCATGACACAGGCCATCCTCAACAACAGCAGTCATCCTTTATATGACTTTTTGGTAGTTCAGAAGAGCACACATAGCGATCGGCTTCTCTCTCTGTGCTGTAGGACTGAACGATTCAGGAGATCATTTGTACCGGCTGCTATCAGACTTTACAATGAATGCCGCTGACTTGCACTTTATAACTATTGATAGTAATTATTAACTTAACTTAACTAAACTTATGTATTTTTTATTATTTGGCGGTATTTATTGCTTGGGCAGAGTGTGTTTTTGTTTTTATTTTTATCTGTTCTTAATTCTTGTACATACTGTGTCTATTTCTTATGGAATGCTACTCGACACTTGAATTTCCCCTGTTGGGGAAGAATAAAGTATTTATCTATCTATCATCTATCTATCTCCCATTCCCTTTACAAGCCAGTTGAATTCCCACTATGGGAATTTACATAGTGAAATTATGAGGGGAAGAACGGCTCGGGTTATGTATATAAACCTTGTTCCCTGAGAGGGAACGAGCACTGCGTCGGAACGACGATTTGGGGATACTCCCTTAGCATGAACGCGTCTGAAGTATGAATGAAACTAGTCCAATCCTTATTGGTCCTACGTCATGACGTAGATGTGACGGCATACCCGGAAGCTATAAAGGGGAGCCCGGCGCATAGTAGCGTCAATTATCGCGATGAAGCATAATGCTCTCAGGCGATACGCGGTGTGGCGACGAGACGCAGTGCTTGTTCCCTCTCAGGGAACAAGGGTTATATACATAACCCGAGCCGTTCCCTATATCGAGGGAACTTCGCACTGCGTCGGAACGACGATTTGGGGAACGAGTACCCACTAGGCCACACCAAGGATATGCCTGCCCTATTGTGAGCTGGAGACCAGGCACAATCAGGACTGGAGTACCCTGCCGCCGGGGGTCGCAGGGAGGTGTAGGCTGTAAAACCTTATAAATGTGTGCTGAGTAGCCCAGCCAGCCGCTTCACAGATGTCCTGCATAGGGACTCCGGACAGAAGGGCCACCGAAGAGGCCATGCCTCTAGTCGAGTGGGCTCTCAAGGCAATAGGTGAAGGCAGATTGCGCACCTGATATGCCAAGGCTATTGCCTGCACAATCCAATTACTGATAGTAGGGGTTGACGCAGGCAGCCCTTTCTTGGGTGAGCCAAAACACACTAAAAGTTGGTCTGATTTCCTCCACTGAGCTGACCTTTCCAGATAGATCCTTAGGGCCCGAACTGGACACAAAAGGAATAATCTCCCTTCTTCCGCCGTCACATGGGGCGGAGGATGAAATGCCTGAAGAACCAAAGATCTGACCGTACTGGATGGAACCTTCGGCACATACCCTGGCCTGGGTGTAGTACGGCCTTTACTCCTCCCGGGGCAAACTCCAAGCAGGTTGGCGTGATGGCCAAAGCTTGAAGATCTCCCACTCTCCTGAGAGAGGTAATAGCTAGGAGGAACGCCACTTTAAGCGTTAGATTCTTAGGTTCTGCTGTCTCCAGTGGTTCGAAGGGGGCCTCAGCCAGGCCTTCGAGAACCACTGCCAGATCCCAGGTTGGAACTCTGGTGCGCACTACAGGTCTTAACCTACGCGCCCCACGAAGGAAGCGTACAACCAACTGATGCCTACCCAAAGGCCCATCACCTAACGGAGCGTGGAAAGCTCCAATAGCTGCCACATACACCTTAAGTGTGGACGGGGTAAGCCCTGCAGAGAAACGATTTTGGAGGAACTCCAGTACTGAAGCCACTGGGCAGTTAACTGGGTCCACCTCACGTTCTCTACACCAAGTGACGAAAACATTCCACTTGAGGCTGTACAATCTCCTAGTAGACGGGGCCCTAGAGCTAAGTAAGGTCTCTATAACGTCTGCCGGCAGGCCCTCCTCTCGGAACCTGGCCCCCTCAGGGGCCAGACCCAGAGGTTCCAGATTTCGGGGCGGGGGTGAATATTGTGCCCCCCGCCTGTGATAGGAGGTCCCTCCTCAGAGGGACCTGCCACGGGTGATCCGCCAGCAGCGCTATTATGTCCGAGAACCATACCCGAGTTGGCCAACAAGGAGCTACCAGAAGGAGACTGACTCCCTGTTGCCGAACCCTCTCCAGGACCCCTGGGAGCAGAGCGACGGGGGGAAATGCATACAGACGCCGCCTCGGCCACGTCTGTACCATGGCGTCCAACCCCAGCGGGGCTGGGTGCGTGAGGGAGAACCACAGTGGAAAGTGGGACGTCTCTCGAGACGCAAACAGATCCACTTCCACTGGGCCGAACCTCCTGACAATCGCCTCCACCACCTCTGGGTGGAGCCGCCATTCCCCGGGCCTCAGCCCTTGCCTCGATAGTATATCTGCCCCCTGATTCTGTATCCCCGGGATATACATTGCCCTGAGGGATAACAGTCTGTCTTGTGACCAGCGAAGAATGAGATGCGCCAGTTTGCATAGCGGGCGCGACCTCAACCCCCCCTGGTGGTTCAGATATGCCACGACAGCCGTATTGTCTGTACGGACTAGAACGTGGTACCCGCGAAGCTCTGGGAGGAAACTCCTGAGAGCCCTGTAAACCGCCATCATTTCCAGGCAGTTTATGTGCCAGGTCGAATGATGGTCCTCCCATAAACCCCTCGCAAAGCGGCCTTCCATGACCGCGCCCCAACCAGTTAGGGAAGCATCTGTTGAAACGGTTTTCCGGCAACATGATGCTCCCAGGACTGGCCCTTGGGACAGAAACCAAGCTTTCTTCCATATACCTAGAGCCCGAAGGTATTTGCGCGTGACTCTGATCATACGGAATGGGTTCCCTCTGGGGGAAAACCCCTTGGTTTTCAGCCACCACTGTAGAGCTCTCATATGTAGCAGGCCGAACGGAATAATGTTGGACGCTGCCGCTAGATGCCCTAACACTATCTGAAAGTGTTTCACAGTGATACTCTGGCCTAGCTTTATTCTTGAGACTACCGCCAGGATGGTCTTGATTCGTGCGAGGGAGAGTTGCGCCCGCATCGAAACCGAATCCCATACTACCCCCAGAAAGGTCGTTTTCTGGGCTGGCGCCAACACGCTCTTTTTTGTGTTGAGCCTCAACCCCAAGCGTTGGATATGTGCTAGAACTACATCTCGATGTTGAACTGCCATCTCGGACGACTGGGCCAGTATAAGCCAGTCGTCGATGTAATTCAGTACCCGGATGCCCTGAAGTCTCAATGGAGCCAGAGCTGCATCCATACATTTGGTAAACGTGCGAGGGGAAAGAGCTAGACCGAAGGGAAGCACTCGATATTGGTACGCTTCGCCCCCGAAAGCGAACCTCAGAAACTTCCTGTGGCATGGAAGGATGGAGACATGAAAATAGGCGTCTTTTAAATCTATCGTGACGAACCAGTCCTTGGGCTGGATCTGACTCACGATTGTGGGAATGGTTAACATCTTGAACCTGAATCTCCTCAGAGACCGGTTCAGATACCTCAGATCTAAAATCGGCCGAAGCCCTCCATCCTTTTTTTGGAACTATAAAGTACCGGCTGTAGAACCCGGCCTCCCTCTCCGACGGCGGGACCCACTCTATGGCCCCCTTTGCCAGCAAGGATTTCACTTCTTGTTCCATTACCCGAACCCGCTCTGGCACCACTGCAGTCCATGTCACCCCATTGAACTTTGGCGGGGGGTGATCGAACTGCAGTCTGTACCCTATCTCTACAGTACGCAGGACCCATGTGGATATATTCGGAAGGCATTTCCATGCGCCGAGATAATCTACTAAGGGAATCAGCCTCTCGAGGCTGGTCTCGGGTGTTATTTGAGTCTCGTTTCCCGTCCCCTGAAGCGGATGCCCGGCAGGGGACGAAATACGATTTTCGATATTTGGACACTCGTCCCGCCCAGTCGCAAGTCTTACTCGAGGCGACTGGATCGAACCGTGCCCTAGGAAAAACGATGTGGCCCGAAGCGTCTGTGACGGCGGGATTACCACATCGTTTTCCCTTCGAGAGCGTCGCGCGAGAGACGCTCTCTGAGCGGGACCGCTCTCTGAGCGGGGACCGCTCTCTGAAGCCCTACCACAGCTAGGACTTCTTCCCAGCAGCCTTCTTAGCGAGAAGGACGTTCCTTAGATCGCCCTTCTGCACGGAAGCCTGCTGGTGAGAGCGCCGCCTCTGTTGCCAAGCTCCCGGAGGAGGGGCTCTAGAAGCGACGCTCTCTTTCTGCACCTGACGGTGCGAGGAGCTGGCTGACGGCTGCGACTGCCCACTAGTGGCAGCCTTTGCTGGTTTTGGCCGACGAGGGAGAAACTGTCGGAAGGCTGCTGACTGTTTTCTCGCCTCCTGAAACCTGTCGACGACCGAATTAACGGCGTCGCCGAACAGGCCAGAAGGCGAGATCGGGGAGTCTAGGAGAAAAGTCTTATCTTTCTCCTTCATCCCCGACAGATTTAGCCACAGGTGTCTCTCCACTGTCACCATAGAGGCCATGGAGCGGCCGATGGCACGGGCCGTCTCCTTGGTGACGCGGAGAGACAGATCAGCAGCCTTCCTAAGCTCTAATACATCCTCCGGGGAGAGACCTTCTCCCTCGTCAAGCTCTTTTAATAGGTCGGCCTGGTACGCCTGCAATATCGATAGCGTGTGCAGAGCGCTACCAGCCCGACCCGCCGCCATATATGCCCTGCCCACCAACGCTGATGTGTCCCTGCATGGCTTGGTGGGCAGTACCGGGGCTTTTAGGGACGATGCCGATTCGGGTGACAGATAGCTCGCGAGAGCATCTTCCACCCGCGGCATCGTCCCGTAGCCTGCCTCGCGCGCACCCAAGACATTAGCATAATCTAATACTGGGGGGTTGGATATGCGCGCGGAGTATGGTCTATTCCAGGACCTACACAACTCGTTGTGCAGGTCCGGAAAGAACGGCAAGCCCCGGCGAGGCGACTGAGCCCGGCGCGAGAGAAACCGGTCGTCCAGCCTACTGGATGGCTGGACTTCCTGCCTCTCTTGTGGCCAATCGATATTTAACTTGGCCACGGCACGAGTCAGTACCTCAATAAGCTCCTCTTGGGCGGGTGGGTGCGGTGGTGACATGTATGCGGCCCCACCCGCCTCGATGTTGATATCTTCCGGATCCTCGGATCCAGAGAGAATCAACATCTGATTCTCCACCCCGGGGGAAGAAGCCGCTTCGCGGGCTTCCACACGAGGTGGGAGAATCTCTGAACTATCAGAGGAAGATTGAGAAAGTGCCTCGGCAGTCTCAATCTCCGCTGATACGTCCAGCTGCGAGCCCCATGATCTGCGACGCCGCGCCGCCTCAGCGGACGCAGGCCCAGAACCACGGGGCTCGCGTGGTTGGCCGGCCTCGTCAAAGACCGCCAACCGAGACCTCAGCACCCTGAGCGTCAGCAGCTCGCAGTGGCTGAGCATGCTGAACGCCCAGGCACTGTACACAAAGAGAGTGCGTGTCCGTTCCCGAGATGTAGCGGGGACACGGATGCACGCACCTCTTAAACTCAGAACTAGACATATTATCTTCGTTCTTAGGTCTCTTTTTTACTGAATATATATATATTTATATGGGACAGACAACAATAAATAGACAGACAATGTTCAAACACACACAGAGCGTTATGCTGAAGAGCGATAACTGACGCTACTATGCGCCGGGCTCCCCTTTATAGCTTCCGGGTATGCCGTCACATCTACGTCATGACGTAGGACCAATAAGGATTGGACTAGTTTCATTCATACTTCAGACGCGTTCATGCTAAGGGAGTATCCCCAAATCGTCGTTCCGACGAAGTGCGAAGTTCCCTCGATATAGGGAACTGAATGCTTCTCCAAAGAGGAATCCTTTTCTTTTTAATGTTTAAACATGTTTGTGTGCAGCTGCGCATCCCTGTGTGTGTGACAAGCAGAGTGTGCACCCGCCTATAGGTGTATATTACTAATGAAACCTTTAAATAACACAAAAAATACTGCACTATTGACTTTAGACCAGTGTTTTTCTAGTCTATGGCGCCGTCTATTTCAGTTGCCTCAAAATAGCAACACGCCAACAACACATGCAAGGGCGAACAGACAAGTGCATTTAATGTGGCGCTGGACGTGAAAATGATAGCTGCGTCAGGCTGAAACTAAAACTTGTAAAAAAAAGAAAAAAGAAAAAAGAAAAAAGAAAATAAAGAATTTGGAACGTGCCTGCTGTTGCATTGTTCCAGGTGTATGATAGGGCCCCAATGTGTCCTGTGGCGACAATCGTTCGAGTCAAATTCATCTTGTTTAGCTCATATATGATCGGTCCTGTAGGCTATGACATTCCCGACAGTGAACAATCTCTTCCTAATTCCCACAATGATTTCATAACGAGTACCTTTACTACACCTTCAATGTCACCATAAAGTGCTTTAATCACAGCAATAAAGTCACAAGAGGAGCCCAACATCTCAAGATCATTCCAGAAATACTGCCTTCCAGCCGTCCAAATGCTTTTTCTTGGTATAATGGTATCAAAGCAAACGTTGACTGAGTCTAATGTGTCTAATTAAGGGGATGTTATCACTAATGGATCTGCCAGGTGCGCAGCAGGACTGATCCATATGTATGACCTGCTCTCACCACTATTTGAATCTCTATTCATAGCGAAGACATGGGCCTTTAGTTCTTCGTTTCTCTTTCAAATGCCTTTCATTGGCTAAAGGGTCATGTCAAGCACTGACAATACAAACCGTTCTACATCCCATTAGGTTGCGCAAGAACGCTGCTGTACAGTACAATATTCCTGAGAGATTTAAAAAATGCAGTCAATGTGAAAACATAATGGGCCAAATTTACCTGACCCATTTTTTACAATCCACATAGTTCATGAGGGAAAAAAAAGCAACAAAACATATTTCAGCTTTTTTACATTTAATATCTTGTTTCACATTTACATATGGCAGATTATGAAATTAAAATGTGTTACAAACAGAGATTCCTGTTCACTTCCAATTTTATGAAGTATATACGGTACAACTGGGCTAAAGGTGCAACAGCACAACAGTCAAGTCACCACTTTTCTTAACAACCGTTCTAAAAGATGCATATGATTCGTGTGTGTGTGTGTGTGTGTGTGTGTGTGTGTGTGTGTGTGTGTGTGTGTGTGTGTGTGTGTGTGTGTGTGTGTGTGTGTGTGTGTGTGTGTGTGTGTGTGCGTGTGTGTGTGTGTGTGTGTGTGTGTGTGTGTGTGGGCATGTTTTTGTGACATATGAGGACACAAATGAGTATAATGGCATGGGTATGACACAGTTATTACAAGGAGAGAGTGAAAAAGACATTGGCCATGTCCCCACTTTTCAAAATGCTTATAAATCAACAAGAGTTTTTTTTTTATTTTTAGAAAGTAAAAATGCAGAATGTTTCCTGTGTATATCATGTGTAATATCATTGTCTATATTTTGAGACAAATGTCTTCTTATTGTTTTTCAGTTTTGCTCTAGAGCAACAGTTTTTTTTTTTTTTAACAAAGGAAGAATATGTAAAAGTACAGTATTTGGGGTAAAAGGCTCCCCTTCTGTTGTGGCCAAAGGCCAATAATTTACATGATAATAAACATCTGCTGACTTTGCCAATTGTTGATGTAACATGGATAGATTCTGATGGTAAATATTATATATCACCTTGGGTATCCACCTTGGAGATAATCAGCATATTTAAACCCATATTAATTCATATTAACATATGATTTGTTAATATTGTAAAGCTATATTAAAATATTATGAGATCTCATGCAATGCCTTCAAACTCTTAATTTTTTTTTAATAGTTTTGTTTATATTTTTAAAATATATTACACATTTTCATGACAGTATATTTAATAAACAGAAAAAATATTTCAAAAATAAATAAAAAAATTGGAAGGAGGTTTTTACTCAAAATCTCATGATACATGGCCCCATTCCTTTCCTTTACACGGATCGTCCTGGTCCCTTTGAAGAAAAAAAACCAGCCCCAAAACAATAGGCGCGTTTCCATTACCCTTCAAATTGCGCATATTGAAATTGCGAATTGAAAACACGCCTAATGGAAACGCGGCAATTTCGCAAAAACTCCCATATATCGCAAAAAAGTTTTTACGCTCTCATGAGGTGGTTTTTCAGGCGATTCGAAAAAGGACATTTTCGCAAAACTGCAATGGAAACGTTTTTTTCGCATTTACATGTCACCTGTTGCGGTGACGCATTGCTGCAACATAGGGCCAATATATTATATTTCCCACTCAATTGTGTCGTAATAACAAGATAATGTAGTTAAAAGGACATATGTTTTCTCCTAATAAGGACTACAGGCTATATATACTGTAATTAAGACATATATTCAAGAAATTTATTAAAACAGAAAGAGCTAGTCTGTATTTTCAGCCTTACTCAAAGGTAGAGGAAACAGGCCAGTTACGCACGTCAATCCATTCCAGACGATATTAGTTTGTTTCTTATTTAATAAACAGGCAATTAATTGATGAAACATCGATACAAATAAAAATACAATTTATACAAAACGATTTTTTTTTTTAAGAAAGACTTTCTAGAAAATAAAACTCGAATTGATCAAAATCATGTGACCCCAGGTCTCAAACATATTGCGATTCTTACTCATGCTGCTCACTTTTCATAATCAACATAAAAAATTAAAATAATACTATAACAGGCTAATGTTTAGTCCTAAAGGTAGCCTATTTAGTTTCGTAGTTAGGCTATGTTTTCTTTAACCCACGGCCGATAAAAGCGCCGACGTTCTCATTTTTTCCTTCTTCCTTTAAGAGAGATGAAACAATTTACAATAATCTTGTCATTTTTAGCTATACAGATGAGTTCAAGACATAATTATAAACTATAAACTGTCTATTTTTATTTGTGGACTCAGGGAACTAATTATTTTGCATGCACTCACTCCAAACGCGGTCTTCATTTAAAAAAAAATATTTCGTTTATTAAATGCCATTTTTTTTCTTTTCCAAAGCATTTCTAAAATCAATTCACATGCCCATCAAACGAAATATCTAGCCAAAATAACGAAAGTGGTAAAAAAAAACAAAAAAAAAAACAACAACAAACATTTGAGTTACCATGCAAATTCAAACATTTCGCTCTACTCTATATGCGTCAACCTGGCGCGCGTAAGAGTCGATCATTCTTTACAGATGATGGTTCGGTTTGGAGAGAAGAGGAGACGGAGTTTTTTATTAAACTCATAAAAGACAATATAGGATTACAGTAATACTGGATGCTAAACACAGAAATGCTACATTATCATGAAGACCTTGAAGCAGATCTGACACACACACACACACACACACACACACCTCATATCCGTGCCGATTAAGTAACCTAAGGGGCTTTCCTTGCCATTAATGCTTGGATAACACACGTGTCCTTCCAATAAAAATAATGGCTAGTGGATGAGATATACAAACCTACCAAGTACCATCATTTTGGAATGACTTATCGCGAGAGGAAAGTAATATGTTTTAGTCGCATAACTGCAGCTATGGAAACGCTGTCATTTCGCAACAGTTTTTTATCGACATTTAAGAAATATCGCAAAAGTTTTTCGCAAATCTGTAATGGAAACGCAGCTAATGCTTCACATTAGGTATGGTGCAACTTAGCAACTCAGCATTCTTTCTCCTCCAAACAAGACAAGTTGAGTTTTTACCAAAAAAGTTATATTTTGGTTTCATCTGACCACATGACATTCTCCCAAACCTTTTCTGAACCATCCAAATGCTCTCTAGCAAACTTCAGATGGGCCTGGACATGAACTCTCTTAAGCAGTGGGACATCTGGTCCCAGCTCTCTGCAGATCATTCACTAGGTCCCACCGTGTGGTTCTTGTGATAATTTTGACCTCACTGGGTGAGATCTTGCATGCCGCTCCAGATTGAGTGAGATTATCAGTGGTCTTATATGTCTTCCATTTTCTAATAATTGCTCCCGCAGTTGATTTATTCACGCTAAGCTGCTTACCTATTGCAGATTCAGTCTTCCTAGCCTGGTGCAGGTCTACAATTTAGTTTGTGGTGTCCTTTGACAGCTCTTTGGTCTTGGCCTTTTTTTTTTTGAGGTTGTGGACAGGTGTCTTTTATACTGATAATGAGTTCAAACATGTGCCATTAATGCAGGTAACGAGTGGGGGGCAGAGGAACCTCTTAAAAATAAGTTACAGGTCTTTGAGAGCCAGAAATCTTGCTTTATTGTAGGTGACCAAGTTCTTTAATTATTTGCTCATCCTGTCTCTCGTAGTTGAAGTATACCAGTGATAAAAAATACAGGCTTCTCTCATCTTTAAGTGGGAGAACTTGCTCAATTGGTGGCTGACTAAATACTTTTTGCCCCACTGTATACTCACTCCATCCTAGGCTGTAACATTGTGTATTGTCCATTTTTCAGTTTGATTTTGTAGCATTAAAAATGTCTAGGCGAATGAGAACACAGAATAATTGAACCAGTGTGTGATAGGCCTCTGAGATGTATGTGGTGACGCTTCCCATCTGTTGTGCGACCGGTTAACACCTCTGCCTGAGCCCTACGAGAAAATTAGGAGCCCTAGGAGTTTCAATACATGTCTTTGGCATGAAAACAGGTTGACTTTTGTGAATGGTTGTAAACAGAGGCTAGTACATTGACTTATGTGAAGAAACAGCTGACACTGTGAATTAACAGTCTATTTTCAATGATCTCAACATGCATATTAAATACTCCTTTTTGGAGTGAGATATTTTTAGATTTTACAGGAAAATAAATGCTCTAAAAATTGTAAGAAATCAAGAGAATCTAGTGGGTTCTTTCTGATATTTTTGTTTTGGCTAGTAGAAATCCTGAATGGCCAGTAACTTAGACATTTAGTAGCCAAATTGGCTGGTGAGTAAATATTTTGTTATTTAAATTGATATTTATAATTAATAAAAGAATAACAAATGTTTAGCTGCGTCGCACATTTGATTTGCCCTCATTTTCACCGTTTTTACATGCAGTTCACTGATTCATCCAGCTCACTCAATTCTACCAAAGTTATTGTAAAAGAAATTAATGAGCAAATAATTTTCTTTTTATATCATAATAATTATCAATAATTACAAGCCAGCATCTGGTCCTAAAACTCAGTTTACACAGCTCCTTTCATTTACTGATAAAGAAACACCTTTTACTAGCCTTTTTGTACCCTGTTCATGAAAATTACTTTGTGCCAGATAGAGATGAGCGAGTACGAAACAAACACAAGGGAGGCAAAGGCTTCGTCCCCTGCGGTCAGAGTGAGGTAGTCTGTCCGGCGTTTGGACAGATGTGTTTTTGATTAGTTCACGCTGCACTTCTGTACATCTAATTGAGTTGATTTATCATTATGAGCCCTGCAGCACCATGAAAGTAATTAACAAATGATCTCAATCTCTGTCTGTCGTAAATTGTGAGGTTCGGTGCTGCTGATGTGGTTTGTGTGTCAGCGGTTTCGAGTCTGAACGCAGAGCTTCTGCTGGATGGAGCCTCGTTTCTGCAGGAAACGCCGCAGACTCCAGGCTTTGTGAAGGTGTTTAAATGTTTATCACTCCGAATCCAATCACTTGCTTTTTAAATTCAATCTTTAGGACTTAATGTCATTTTGCAAGTGATTGAACTGGATCTGTGTTTTTAGACTTTGAACGAATGTTCTATTAACGTTACTGGAAGAATGTTTGCTCATATCCTTCAGAGAACCTTGCCAGAACATTAGCCAAGGTGCTGAAAACTTTACTTACTGGGGATCATCCCCCTTACTGGGGATGCAGATGTTACTGATAACAACTTGGGTTACTATATATATATATATATATATATATATATATATATATATATATATATATATATATATATATATATATATATATATATATATATAGTAACCCAAGTTGTTATCAGTGCTCAGTTCAGAAGTATGCATCTCTGATGGTATGGGGTTGCATGAGTGTGTGTGTGGCATCTGGAAAGGCACCATTAATGCTGAAAGGTATATCCAAGTTCTAGAACAACATATGCTTCCATCCAGACGTCGTCTCTTTCAGGGCAGACCTTGCATTTTCCAACATGACAATGCCAGACCACATACTGCATTAGTTACAATATGTGTAATATTGTGTGACAAAATGTCTCACTTTAAACATTTGATATGTTATCTTTATTCTATTGTGAATAATAAAAAATAATAATTATATTTATAATATAAGTGGAATCGGGTTTGTGTGAAAATTCAGGACATATGTAGATTGCGGAATGCATACTGTGACACTCTTAAATATTACAGAACATTTGTTATGTGTAGTATTGCTATTCTACCACTAGATTCTCTGGGTAAGCATGCTCAGAGGTGTGCTTATATCTACACACATTTCTACGTAATAAGTACAAGTTGGTAAATCCCACACATTGCATGAACTGTTCTTACGCACTCACTATACAGATCTGTGTGTATTCACTTAAAAGAGGCCCTTGGTCTTTAATAATATTCTCACAACGTTACCATTGTTAACATTGTTCATGGAAGGTTTTTTTTTCTTTTTTCTAAATGTCACTACTTACTTCAGAACGTTCAGAGAACCTTCAAAAGTAACATTCCCATAATGTCTATAAAATAAAATTACTTAATGGAAACGTTATAAAATGCTTTTAGAATGTATTTTCTGTTTGTCTGGGGAAACATGATCAAGCATTTTAATGCTGCAGTAACTAAATCACTCAAATTGCAGCTGCAAAGGTGAGTCACTTTTGGATAATTAGCCATTAGCAGGTGCATTAAAAGAGCCCGACAGCCTGACGCACCCATGGATGAGTTTACCAGTGAAGCCAGATAGTCGATGGCCAAACGTGCAGGTGCACAAAACACACAATCAGCTAAATGAGTTAATGTGTGAACGGGAACATTTTCAAGAAAAGCGGCAGGATGTGCCAAACTCGCACAAAGTCCATAAAATAACTCAAAGCTCATGCACTGATACACGGACAACAGATGCCGCTGATGATGAATGCCACAAATATTGCGACAGAACTTTAGCCATTAAAGCTGTTTGACCAAATTTTCACACAAAAAAAAAAACATAGTTCTGGCTTGTTGGTTGTGACCCATCATACAGTATGAATTTTCTACTCGTTTGTAAAGTTTTGTCGATGATGTAATGATGTGTTGCAATCATTTCTGTCCCATCTTCTCGTGTTTCTCATTTGAAGCGCTGCGGTATTAGCAGAATCTAACGAGATGAAACCTCATCTGAGAGACGCAAACTCACATTCATTCTTGTCTGTTTCTCTCACACATTTAGTGCCTCGGTTCATTTCATGCTCTGTGGCTCATGTGGCCGCAGAAACAGAAACACTCACACGGCGAGCAAAAAAACACAAGCCTGACCAATAAAACATGCTGAACTAAGAAATTCAATTAATTATGAGTTGCGTGGTAAAAACATCGCCGTGCATTGTCCTTTTGATCCTCAAGTGCTAATTTGATGTCATGCTGTGTTGATTTTATAGTCTTAATAATAAACTCTATCTGTTACACACAAACAGCCTATATTACCTTATTCCACTACAGCAGTCATTTACTTATTTTTATTATTTTATGTCTGTTTATTTATTCATTTATTTATTTATTGTTTTCTGGAGGAATGAGATTGAGTTAGCTGCGATATCTTTCTCACAGTGTTTACTAGCTAAACAACACAGAACCAACTAACAAAACATTTTGTCAAGACCAACTTTGATGTCTGGCTAGAAAGAAAGTTGAACTGTTTAAAAAGGAAAGTTCACCCAAAAATGAATGTTATCCCATTATTATCTCACCCTCAAGCCATTAGGTGTATTTGATATTCTTTTGTTTTTAGACAAATACAATCAGAGTTGTATTAAAATATGTCCTGTCTTTAGGCCTATCGCGATAGTCGATAAATCAATGAGCACGATTAAAAAAAATGAGCTCGATCATTTTTTCTGGCCGCGATAATTGCCATTTGCATGCTTTTTTTGTTTTCCTCATCTCTCTCGTTGACTGCGCGCCTCGTCCGTTTGGGGAGGTGTTTATACTCGACCGGGTGCAGCGTGATGAGACGTCATTCTCGGCCAGCAGATTCGTCTGGAACTCATGGGTCTTAGGTTGCGGAGCCACACGCAAACTTAGGAATTTTGACGTTCACAAAGCCAAGCAAAATGGGGTCTCGCGCACTCCGCATCAACGTCATTTTTACCGCGCGCACCCTCGCGCTCGAGCGGACGCGTTGTGTATAAACGAGGGTTAAAGCTACACTGAAGTTTGATAAACGCAAGTTAATTCTTCAGTTCAATCTTTGTGTGCTAAAAAGGCACATAAGTTCCTGTAGAGATGGCAATAGACATTCTCCTTTTGCCAAATAAATTAAAAGCATGTCATAAATTTCTTTCTTCTCTCTTGCTGTATCAAAATATCACTTTCCTCAGAGATGGTCAAGTT
Source organism: Pseudorasbora parva (assembly GCF_024679245.1). Lineage (NCBI taxonomy): Eukaryota > Metazoa > Chordata > Actinopteri > Cypriniformes > Gobionidae > Pseudorasbora > Pseudorasbora parva. Next base: position 16,749,285 of record NC_090172.1, on the reverse strand, counting down.
CAGTTTGTGCATGATTAGGCTATGATATATATAAAAAAAAAAATAATACTGTATCCTAAATTGTGGATAATTAATATATCATTATGCTGAAGTACATTCCTGGATTAAAAGAAAAAAAACAAAAACAATTAAAGCTGCGAGCAGCGATGACGGGCCCAAGCCGGGGGCACCGCCACCCCGGTGGCATCAGCTTAACTGTGCACAGCAGGCCAATAGGCATTTAATATGGGAAAAATAAATAATGGGACTTTGTCAAAGTCATTTGAATTCACCTCATTAACTGCAGCAACTGGTGCTGCTATGACCAGGAACCACAACAGTCACATCTCTGAGATCAATTACATTTTATTCATTAATTTTATGTCAGATGATGTCAAATGTCAATTTCAAAATGAGTGCAGAATACTGTCTAAATGCTGAAGTTGTATTATCCTTACACTTCTCTTAAAAATAAATTAAGCCAAATCACAGAGACCGCAACAATGATTTTAATATCAGTGTCAGGTAAGAGTAATATGCGTGCATATAATTTATGGAAGTTTATTATAAACAGCCACTTTTATAAGATCATGTGAAATTATTATTTTTTATCCATTTAAATTCTATCAATAAATAATTAGTTTAAAGAGGTGTCATACGTGATCTTTGCAAACACAGCACATGACCTTCTTTAAAGCCCATGTTATAGAAAACAATTAAAAGTATTAGAATATCACTTTCAATTATGTGCAAATGTATTTTTTGCAGCTCAAATTTTGTAAGTTCAGAAGACCAGTATTTAATTAAAGATATAATATATGTTTTAGTTTTTTACTTATTTTTCACAATAAAGTGATAGATATTTGTGATAGCCTATATGAAATTGTTAAATTATTAAAAAACAAGAGACAAGGTGACACACACAGAGTGAGAGAGACCCCCTCCAGACACACACACACACACACACACACACACACACACACACACACACACACACACACACACACACACACACACACACACACACACACACACACACACACACACACACACACACACACACACACACACACACACACACACACACACAGAGTGATCCTGGGGGGGGGTAACTAATTATATAAAACAATATTCTCAATGCCCTACAAATAAACTGGTTTTATACATTTATTTTTTTATTCAAACCCAGAATATGTTTAATCCTTTAATGCAGGCAAAAGCACAACATTGAGAGGTAATTTAGACAGAAGAGTGGCTCACACACACACACACACACTGTAGAAATCAGTGACACGTGTCCCCATGAGTCTGTGTGCATTCAGGTTGAAGTTCCCACCAGGCTAGAAAAAATAACACACACACACACACACACACACACACACGCACACACACACACACACACACACACACACACACACACACACACACACACAGTAGTAATGCTGAAGTATGCTGCAGGCAACCCTTATAAGCTCAGCCCCCCCCCCCCCCCTCCCCCCACCCCCTCCCAACACACACACACACACAAACACACACACACTCACACTCACACTCACACTCACACTCATGTCTGGTTCACTATCTTTTTGGGGACTCAGCATAGACATAATGGTTTTTATGCTGTACAAACCATATATTCTGTCCTCCTACACTGCCCCTACCCATCACAGGAAACTTTCTGCATTTTCAAAGTAACTCATTCTGTCTGATTTATAAGCTTTTCTACCCATTGGGAAGTCCCCATGAGTCTGTGTGCATTCAGGTTTAAGTCCCCACCAGGCTAGAAAATCATTCACACACACACACACACACACACACACACACACACACACACACACACACACACACACACAGAGGCAAGGTTTTTTGCTTGAAAACTTAAACAATATTGCCCTCTACTGGTCATTTAAGTGAGAGCATAAGTGTTGAAAAAAAAAAAAAACACCCAGTGTGATATAGAGAATAACCAGCAGGTGGGAGTATAGCCTTATTTATGAACCAGGCATGTGTGTGCTTCTTTTGTCTTTTTTAGGCTTATGCTAAGGGAAAACCATTTGAGATATCCAATAACCGTTCGCATTTTAGCATCTTCTGTATATTTACTTCATGTTGTCCGAGTTTGGAGGAGATTGAATGAATCGCTTTTGATGAGAAGGTAAAAACTCAGAGCTCGCTTTTCACTTTTTCTCATTTTCAAACCAGATTATCTGACTTCCTGTTGGTCAGAGCTAATGACTGTAAATTAGAAAGCTGTCCAGCTCGAAAATTACAATATATATACCGAGTTTGGTGACTGTAGATAAAACTAACCCCCCGCTTTGGACAAAAGATGGCGCTACTGAGCCCCTCTACCACGCCCGTTTCTGAATCTTTGCTTGCATCTTCTGGACAGCATGTCTGATGTGTGTGTTGAGTTTCATGCAATTTCAAGCATGCTAAGTGTCTCAAAAACACATAAAAAGATTATTAGACTTTGACGCGTTGCCATGACAACAGTATTTCAAGAACCAGGAATCCATTCAAAAGTCTATATCTGCCATGTTTTGACATTATACTGATGAAGTTTGAAGTAAATCGGGTGAAAATAAGATGGGGATTTAAAGCAATTTTGAAAGTGACACACTTCCTGCTGCCAGTTGGTGGCGCTATAACTTTGACTCACAAAAGTCATATCCATGTGATCGGCCTCTTACAACAAACACACAGCTGAAGTTTCATCAAAATCTATTAATGTATGCAGAAGTTATAATACACTTCCTGTTTCCTTTTTCTCGCCATAAATTCGTCTCTTCGCCACGGCCAAACCGTTTGAGATATCAAAAAGTTGCTCGCAATTTGGCATCCTCAGTGTCTTGACTTCATGCTGACTGAGTTTGGTGCTGATCGGGTGAATCGTCTAGGAGGAGTATCGCAAATTCCACAGCATGCGTTTTCCGAACAACCCATAATAGCTCACTTCCTGTTTGGCTGACGCATAACTTAGAGCACGAAAGTTGTTCGGCCCGATGAGCTCTATATGTGTACCGAGTTTCATACATGTACGTGCAAGTGTGTTTGATTTATAGACCACGTTTTCAGAGCCCACTTTAGGGGGCGCTGTCGAGCCCCCCTGCCACGCCCGGGTCCCAGCCTCAGCCCGGCCCTGATGGCCGCGCATTCTGATGCGTGTGCAAAGTTTCAAGAGTTTTCGAGCATGGGAAGGGCCCCAAAAATGCCCAAATAGTCGCGTAAAAAAATAATAAATAATAATAACAAAAAAAAAAAAAAAAAAAAAAAATAATCCTTAGAAGAACAATAGGGCTCTGCGCCCTTTCAGGGCTTGGGCCCTAACAAGAACCGTACAGAATGGAAAACCGTGAGCCTAAACCTAAAACACAATCACCTGTTGCAGTTTTCATCGATTTTATTTATTGTTTTTGGTACTTATTTAAATGCATTTTAATAAACAGACTGAGAGTCCATGCTTTTATTGTTTTTGGTTGTTGTGTCCATTTATTGTGGTTATTTAAAATGTTTTCTTTTTTTAGTGTTAAATAGTCTTTAGAAATTAAAGTTTATTGATCTTGTAAAAGGTGTACCTGCGTTGTTATGCCATTATCATTGTTTTAGATGAAAATGGTCTCAGAACGACAATATTATCGTTTATCACAATAATTTCTTGGCCAATTTATCGTCCAGCAAAATTTGTTATCGTGTCAGGCCTACCTGTCTCTTCCAAGCATTTTAATGGCAGTGAATGGTGGCCAATATTTGAAGCCCAAAAAAGAGCATCCTTCCATTAGAAAAGTAATCCACACAGCTACGGGGGGTTAATAAATGCCTTCTGACGAGAATTGATAGCTCATTGGTAACATGTTTCAGTTTGTTGCTAGACTAGCTTGCATTTCATAGGTTTTTGATTTGCTAGAGATAGATGGCAGAATAAATTCAGTGTTTTCACACTAGTGTTCCACAGAGTCATGAATAACACTTTGAGCATTAGTAACAGCAGATTACCACTGTAACTATAAAGATGCAGATCTAAATCAGTTACGAGGTTCCGTCTGATTTTTGATGGAAAACATGACTCAACTGTGTCCATTTATACTTTTGAAAGCAGTAGATGTTTTATTTTTTTACTCTAATACGAAATAGTTTTGCAGAAAACACTATTTTTTGTTATATAAAAACATCACAAAGACCAGGATTTACATTAATTCATTAAAATGGGTCTGAGCACTGTACATGTGTGTGGCCAAACATAAGCTTATTAAAATATATTTATGCCTTTCTTCTCTTTACATTTCTGTGGAAGACAAACACCTTTTATTTGTGGTGAAGAACAGAGCAGCTGGCAACGTGAACGCAGGCAAAGCCACCGATCAGAGACAAAGACTGGAACCGTTTGAGCGGAACATAATTACCAATAATTGATTGTGTTGAAGGCCATTTTTATTTCGGCAGGATGAATGAAGCTGGCAACGGTTTCAAAAGCACCTTGGGTTTTTTGAGGGTCTGTGAGACACGGCGGTCGGGTTTAATTTATATTTCTGTCAAAATGAAGCCGCCCACTACTATTTGCTTCAAGATTTTACAGTCCCCAAAACCACCAACAGATTTAATTACATTGTTTGCACCGTGTGTGTGTGTGTTTGCGTCTGATATTTGAATGTAAGTTAAAAATATTTATTTCAAAGCATATTTCTTAAAAGTGTGAATGTGTGCGTGTTTGTCATGATGGGATGGTTTCTCATGAGCCATGAGCTCATGCTAACTTATGACGTTCAAATGGTTTTTACATTCAAAAATGAATCATAATGAATAAGTAATAGGCTATTTTCTACACTGATTTTGAGGCTCTCTCAAGAAACTCTCGGTTTTGATGGGCGTGCCACACTGGGGTGGGGGGATACTGAGCTTTTTACACTGTTAAAGACTTCCATTCCCCCCAAACTTGGACAAAGTTTCCAAAAATAAGCACACACAACCAGAGCTAGAGAGCAAATGAACGCTTGCCCATAAACACGCTTTGCTCGGCTTTAGGAAGGCCAGCTGCTGCACGGGAGTCACAGGACTTCACCAAATCAACAATGTCACAAAAGCAGTTTGTTTTTGATGGAGCGGTACAGCGATAAAAGGTTCATGGTTGTGCTGTGAAATATCTGGACATGTCGGCGATTAAAAATCCTGCTGTTCGAAATGTGTTCTGACTGAAAATCAAATCGGCAATGACCGACAGCCAATGAGAGAGTGAGATACAGGGCAGCAGGAGGTCCAGGGAGGAGTTATAGACCAAAATATCAGTATTTTAATAGATATATTTAATAGCCATCATCTTTTTTATTTTTCTCCGCAAATCAGCGCACAGATCATTTGGAGCTCAAACTTTCTGCAGTTTATAATGTTTAATAACAATTCCAAGTCTTGCACGAGAACTCCGGTCTTTTTTTACTTGTCACATCACGTGTGTTTAGTTGGGAAACGTACCTTTTGCGCACCTAAGAGAGAGTTTTCGGCGATTGTTCCTCATGTACAGTCATGCAGTGTGATCCCCTCTGTCGCTGATCCATCAGTCAGTGTGAACACAGCAGAGACTGAATGCTACCCCAGATAGTCATGCAGTGTGAAAAGAGCAGCGACACGACCAGTTTGAAAATCGTGCAGTCTGAACTAGGCTTTACTGTATTCATGACAATCTAGTGTTTGTTTTTAGCTGTGCTTAAAGCATTTTGTAAGAAAAATAACGTTGCAATGTTGATTCAGTGCTCTCAGATACAAACTAAATAAATTTGCGCATGCACAGCGATCTCAACAACTCGGTACAATAACACTTTCTCAGTAATCTTTCCCCAGCTCTCCGACTCTCTCTCGACTGGCAGTGCTGGAGCTGCTGCTGCTTGCACCTCTCTAAACCACACCCTGGATGCCGCCTTGCATGGCTAACACTGCCGTTGATGTATGAATGAGTGAATTAATGGGTGAATGTGAGACCTTATGTAAAGCGCTTTGGTGGTCATGGGGCTGCTGAAAGTGCTATCAAAACGCAGTACCATCCTTTTAGCTCCACGAGTCGGTGGGCGGGGCTACAGAAGCAGGCGTACATATTCTTATGTGGAGGTGGCGTTTCAGCATATAATGGCGTCAAGGGTTGGCATATTCTGAGTTCGATTGTTTGCTGGGCCTGGTGTTAATAGAAGCTTTTCTTTGACTATCAAGGAAGTTTTTAGCTCCAGATCATGATGAACTTTTATATATCAAAGGCTCAAGGGAAAGTTGATTTCTCAATTCATTACCCCTTAAAATCAGCATACATTAACTTGAGAAGCAAAATTACATTTTCTGAAGATTTTTTTTTTTTTTTTTTAAGTGGATTTATGCTGAAATAAGAGCAAATATCTGCCAATGGGGTCATAACCAAGAATGAAATAAATGTTTTTAAAACATTAAAAAAAAACTGGTTTACTGTTCAGAGAAAATTCAGAAAATAGCATTTTCGTAACTTAACGGGAACATTAACAATCTTATAACATTCATTTGTAAGCTTAGCCAACAGTAATAACACAACAACTTGACGTTTATGATGTTAATGAAATATCAGCACACTGCAAACCAGCTGAAAATGAAAACAGACACAGTCCATCATCTGAGCAAACAAATGGAGAACATCTGAACATCTCTCTGGTGTCCTGTTGAAATCAGAACGAGAGAGATGAGAAGCTCGTTGCCATAAATTCTCGTCTTTAGCAACGGTGTGGGAGGCTGTATAATCCCAATCATAGTTTGTAATAATATGGTTAATTTAATGAGCTGGCAGGGTTCAGGGACGCTATGTGGAGTTTGATTAATGATGGAGTTGATGTGTTCAGATGTAATTAGGGGAATTACGACTCCGTTTCCGTCTGAGAGAAAATATTCACCAGAATGCTGTTAGTGAACTTTGAATCACCACTAAAATACTGCAGAAAAACACTCAAACACACATTTCTGTTCTATTGTATTTAAGTGCGTTATTTAGTCCCGCAAAAGTGAAATACATCTGTTAACAAGAAATATGCGCCTGATGGAATCCAGTTGATATTCTTCCTTTGTTTTTTTTTGTTTGTTTTTATAGGCATTTTTTTCTTCTTAGAGGCCCTAGAATGCCCTAGAATGAAACACTGAATTAACCTTGCCAGAGTGATATAATAAGAGTTCAGTACATGGACATCACATACTGTAATCCTCCTACTTCTTATGTAAATCTCGGGCATGAAAAACACAACGGAAAAATAAGTGATTCTCAACATAACGCCACCTGTGATGCAATCGCTGGGCATCATTATTATGTCCCCAACATTTGTATATGTCCGAACATGTTTATTGTCAGGCGGAACTGCGCAGCTGAATCATCAGTTCCACAGATAAGCAAGCATCACGCGAGGATAGCAAAAACGGCAGCTCTCAGGAACACAAATGTCATGTTCCAGGCTGTGCAGGGGACGTGAGGATTTTTCATACCCTTGCCACAGCTTAAAAAATATCAACAGCTGATTAATGATGTTTATTAAATTTGGATACCGCAACAATTTAATTCAAAATCATTTGTTTGCTCGGCCCATTTCAAGCAAGCTTTGCTCAGCATCTTTTTTTTTTTTTTTTTTTTTTTTTTTTTTTTTTTTTATTACAATAACACAACACAGTGGTACTTGTATCTCACAACAGCACATACAGCCATAAAAGCCATATCTTACAATCTTTTAGAAATACTTGTTCATACGAGGACATATAAATTGCAAATAAAATAATAAGAAATAATAATAATACAGCAGGGCATGTCACGTTAAGTAAATGACAGGGACATTTTATAGTCCAATAGTTAAAAGGATATATCAATCACTGAGCATCTTTCAGAAAGTTCCACAGAGAAGACCAAGTGCGCCAGAAAGCATCTGATCTCTGATGCAGATCGTACGTTAGTTTTTCCAGAGGTAAAAGAGTGGCTGCTTGACTTATCCACATATTGACTGAAGGTATCTGAGGAGTTGACCATAGTAATAATATACATTTTTTCGCTAAATATATACAAAAGTTCAGCACATTTTCTTTGTCACAGTCAAGGTGCAGATTAGCTTTACAGTTCAGAAGGTAAACATCTGGAGATAGTGCGAAGGACTTTCCAATAATATCTTGAATAATCTTATGTATCTCTTTCCAGAAACCTTTGATTTTGTCGCACTCCCAAAACACATGCATCACCGTGCCAATGACTGACCTACATTTGAAACATAACTGAGAAGAATTGGGGAACATTTTATGAAGGCGAGCTGGAGTTAGATAAGTCCTGTGTATAAATTTATAATTTTGTTCGTGAGCCGAAATTGAGACACCTTTGGGGAAAACATTTGTACAAACAGATAACCACTCTTCATCGCAAAAATTTGATCCCAAGTCCTTTTCCCATATCACCCTCAAATTGTCAAAAGATGAAGGACCACCATTAGACAACAAAGAATATAGTTCAGAGATCTTCTTCTTAAGAGTAAATGAAGAAAGAAGCTGTTTTTCCACTTCAGTAAGATCAAATCGCATATTGCCTTCTTTTGAGTGTGACTCCAAAAAGTGTCGTAATTGAAGAAATTTATAAAAATCATTACTGGGCAGGTTAAATTCCTGCTTTAATGACTGAAATGACTTCATCTGACCATTATCAAATAAGTGACCAAACTCAGACACTCCAAACTCACTCAACCTCCAGGACAAGAGACCAATATTCTGTACGGTTGGGGAAAGATCAGGATTGAGTGCGATAGGAGACTTAAAGGATATCTTATTTGGAATAGCTAAATATTTCTTAACGTCCTTCCACACCAAAAGAGTATTTGACACAGTAAAAATATTGGTCAGGGATTCAATTTTTGGTATATTATAGATAAATGGCAGAGAGCATAGCATTCTAGGAAAGCATCTTGAATATTCAATCCCAGTCCATCGTGAATCAGATCTGTTAAGAAACCAACTTAACATGTGTTTAATTTGTGCAGACCAAAAATATAACTGAAAATTAGGGAGCGAAACTCCACCTAATTCCCTCGGTTTCATCAAAATAGAGAGCTTGAGTCTGGGTTTTTTACGATTCCAAATGTACTTAGAAATTGAAGAATTAATCCTTTTAAAAAACACTGTACTTAAGTAACATGGCAAATTTTGAAACAAAAAATTTAATCTCGGAAGAATGTTCATTCTTATAACATTGATCCTACCAAGAAAAGAATTTGGAAGAATCGACCAATCTGATTTTTGTAATTAACTGGGGATAGTTAGCCTTATACAAATCGATCAAATTGGGTGTGACATTGATTCCCAGATATTGAAATCCGGAAAGAGCTAAATTAAAAGGGGATTTTGTCATGGCTTCAGGGGGAACGTGCAAATACAGAGCTTGAGATTTGTCCAAATTTATCATATATCCTGAGAAATTACTATATTTTTCGATTACGGCAAGTAATGCGTCAATAGAGGTCTCAGGATATTTACAATAGAGCAGAACATCGTCTGCATAAAGGGATATACGATGTTCCTCTAGGCCTATTTTAATACCATGTATATTAGTGTTAGTTCTCACAGCAGCAGCCAGTGGCTCAATAACCAAAGAGAATAACAATGGCGAGAGTGGGCAGCCTTGACGACAGCCTCTACTTACTGAAAGTCAGACAACACTCTATTAGTATTAACTTGAGCTATGGGGTTGGAATACAAAAGTTTAACCAAACTGATAAAATTAGATCCTAGATTTATTTTTTCTAATACCGCAAAAAGAAAAGGCCATTCCACCCTGTCGAACGCCTTTTCGGCATCGAGGGATACAATGAAGGCAGGTTCCTTGGTGGTATTTAAATGATCAATAATATTCACCACTCTGCGAATATTATCAGAGCCATATCTGGACTTCACAAAACCTGTCTGATCTGGGTTGACTATGTAAGGCAAAACCGTTTCGAGCCGCCGAGCAAGAGACTTTGCAATAATTTTATAGTCCACATTGAGTAAGCTGATTGGGCGATAAGAAGAACAATTTACTGGATCTTTGTCTTTTTTCAGAAGTAGGCTTATAACCGCCAGTGACCAGGATTCAGGCATAGAACTTGAATCTAGAGTACTATTAATTGCTTGCATTAAAATTGGGCAGAGTTCAGGCCAGAATTGTTTATAAAACTCTAACGGAAACCCATCTGGGCCAGGAGCTTTACCAGTTGGCATAGATTGTATAGATTGCCAAATTTCTTCCTTATTAAAGGGGGCATTTAGAAAAGCTCTAGTATCCTCCGAAATGCTAGGAAGAGAGATCTCATTTAAGAAATTCAGCAAATCCTCACTGGAACCACTGGACCCAGCTGTATAAAGTGTTCTGTAAAAATTAGAGAAAGCAGCGTTTATGTCCAAGGGATCGAAGGTCAATCTGCCTTCAGACGTCTTAATTGCTTTTATGGTTCTATCGTTCTGCTCTTTTTTTAAATGATATGCCAAAAGGCGACTTGGCTTGTTGCCAAATTCATAATAACGCTGTTTACTGAAAAATAATAGTTTTTTAACATGTTCTGCATGATCTAGATTAAGCTTGGCTCTTGCATTGTTTAACAGAATCCAATTAGCTTGATTTGGGATTCTTTTATGCTGTTTTTCAAAAAAAATTACTTCAGCTTCTAATTCTTTCCTTTTTTGGGTTCTAAGTTTCTTCATCAGAGAAGCATAAGCAATAAGGTGGCCCCGCATCGTGGCTTTAGCAGCATCCCATTTCAATGCAGGGGAAACTGGCGAATTATGATTGTCCTGCCAATATTGAATTATTTTCTGTTTAAAAAAAGAGAGAAAGTTATTATTGCTTAAAAATGAAGTGTTAAATTTCCAGTAGGTTGACTTCTGTATTGATATATTAATATCGATCTCTAAATAAACAGGGCCATGATCTGATAACACAATAGGGCCAACATGACAAGAGCTCACACGATGTATGCATTCAGAGGGTATGAAAAAATAATCCAGTCTTGAATATGAGTTATGAGGATGGGAGTAGAAAGTGTAATCTCTGTCTTTAGGATGCAGCTCCCTCCAAATATCCACCAGGCCAAGATTCTTACATGTATTGCGCAAAATGTGTGAGGATTTACTACCATTTGAAACCTGGGGTGATGATTTATCTAAATTTCCATCAAGTACGCAATTGAAGTCACCTCCCAAAAAACCAATGTTCTTGCAATTCTGATTAAATTTTAAGACAACATAAGACATAAAATTAGGGCAATCTGTATTTGGAGCATATACGTTTCCTACAGTGATGTGTCTTCCAAGAATTAAACCTGAAATCAACACAAATCTTCCTTCAGTATCATGTTCTGCATGCTCGAGAATGAATGGTATGTTTTTATGAATGAGGATTACAGTGGCCCTACTATTTGACGTGAATGAGGAAAAATAAATCTGACCAACCCAATCTCTTTTCAGCTTCATATGTTCTAAATCAGATAAATGAGTTTCCTGTAGTAGTGCGATTGATACATGTTCTTTTTTAAGGAATGTTAAAATTTTCTTCCTTTTAATAACATGACCTATGGCTTTCACGTTCCAAGTTACTAATTTAAGAGCGTTCTGCATACAGAAAAGTATAGAGTCGTGAGAACAACATGGAAAATTATATTGTCAGTTTGAGATACCAAATACGAACAAAAGAGTACCACAAGTAAAACGCAAAACAAACCCGAGAACCCCTCCCCCCAAGACCCCATCCCCAAACGATGAGGCACAGATGATATCAAGAAGTCACAAAGTAACACAAGAAGCCTTGAAACAGCTGATAGCATAATGCCACCAAGTTATACGGCCCCGTCACGACTCGCTCCACTAACGAATAACGTTATAATACAAAACATAAAGAGTAATAGATGAAACCATTGGGATGATAAATATTAAGGTAAACAAATAAACTTTTGAAAATAAAAGAAAAAGAGGAGAAGAAAAAGAAAAGATTACCCTCTCATACCGGCCGCGACATGATATTTGAGACCTTACAAACCTATGTCGCGGAAAGTAGCAACATTTTGGGTTACCTTAAATTATATATATCGTATATGACATGTCCAATGGGATCAGAATTTTCCACCGAAAATCAAAGTGCCGATCTAAACAGAAGTCAATGATAATCGTCCAGAGAGTCCAGGAAATCCTTGGCTGACTTCGGATCGTTGAACAGTTTAATCTTTCCGTTGTGCAGACACCTGAGTCTGGCTGGATAGGCGAATCCCCGATACAGACCGCGGGCAGCCAGAGCTTTACCCACGGACGCGAACTCGCGGCGTTTCTGCAACAGGCCAGCTGATAAATCCGAGTAGAATCGAAGCTCTGAACCATTGTGAGTAACAGTCTTCTTCAGGGCCACTTTCAGTATTTCTTCTTTGTCCGTGAACCGTAGAAACCGAACTAAAATACTTCTCGGAGCTGAATTCGGACTGGCAGAAGCGAAGGTGGGAGATCTGTGGGCCCTCTCGATGTCCAGTGCAGGGAAGTCAGCAGGCAGATCCAACCACTTAGGGATCATGTCTCGCAGAAACGCTGAGAGCGGGCCTGCGCCCTCCGCTTTCTCTGGCAGACCCACTATTTTCAGATTCTTGCGACGGCCTCTGTTTTCAAGATCGTCTATCTTTGTCTGCAACTGATCCACCGTCACCTTCAAGCTGGCCAGTTGTCCTTCTGTAGTTGCTGCCGAATCTTCGACCGACGAAATCCTCCGCTCTGCCTCATCCAGGCGAGTTTCGGCGCCCGTAACTCTCTCAGTGAGGGCAGCAAATGAATTCTGAAGGCAAGACACAGAATTGGCTATCCCCTCCAGACGGCTAGTAATTCCATCGAGGCGTGATCCGTTGGCTTTTACTTCTGATAAAATCAGCGACATATCTAGAAGAGGTTCGTCAGTGTTAACGTTAGCGTCAGCCGAAGGCGCGTGGTGAGTTGGTTTCTTCTTATCTTTTTCTTTAGCCTTCTGTGAGCGCGTCGAGCCAAAAATAGGAAAATCTTTATCAGAAGGTGTGTCTGACATAGTTATAAATCCGTTCAACGAAGTAAAATGAGAAGTCGGAGGAGAGAAATGCAAATTATTTTAAAGTTTGAGCGGAGCAAAGAAATCAGGCAGCCATCTCACTCTGGGTCACGTGACCACCTGCTCAGCATCTTAAACTGAAGAAATGGGCAATTACAACTATATTCCTGCAAGGAGTAAGTAGTGATTATCCACTTTTTGACTGTTTAACCTGTTTTACCTGAACAATTACAATCTGGCAACCTTATGCACGCAAGCTCTCTCTCGCGCGCAGATGATCTGAAAACACCAATAAACAAGTGAGATGCATTTTATCAATCTCCATTTGAGATGTTCTGCTTAAAGTGTCATTCAGTCTGTCTGTGTTCTGTCAGGACTCACGAGTCACTTTGCTGAACAACTGAACTGCTGTGTGCTGTGAGCTGCTAAAATAAGCCAATCAGAGCAGAGCTCAAAATTAATATTCATGACTCTTCCAATTAAGACAAAAACAGAGCATTACATACTAGGGACAATTTATAGGGTTGTAAATGGACCTGTAAAACTGTATCTGGACAATTTTTGCCCTTAAATAAGCCACACACACTCTATTTAGACATGAGCGATTTAACATATTGTTTCAACTCATTCTAGGGCACCTTTAAATGCTTTAAACCATTGAGAGGCTATTAAAATGAATATTTACAGTGAATCTCTCTCATGCACTGATACTTGGTTCAATAATCTCATGTGCAAGATTTTGTCAAACAGATGAAATAAATCCGGGTCTGTTTTTCAGTGGTGTAGTCCAACGGCTCAGCTTGCAGACATCAGCCCTCAGATAACGCTAATAGTGTCTGTGAGCAACAGACGTGCTTTACACGCGTAACACACACAAAATCTACACATACTCTAATGCTGCTCTCACTTGGTTTGATTGCGTGGTTTAAACTACACTCTTAGAAGAAAAGGTTCTATATAGAACCTATAAAGGTTCTATTGGCGCTACATAGTTGGAACCCCTAAAAGGTTAATTGCAAAAAATGCTTTTCTTACTTAGTATTTTTGTCTTGTTTCTAGTCCATACATCTAAACATTCTTTGATAAGAAATTCTTTTTTTTTTCTTTTTTTTTTCTTTTTTTTTTTGCAGTGTTCTATATAGAACCCTTTTTAAGTGCCAAAAGGGTTCTTTCTTGTCATTATAGAACCCTTTTAGCATAAAAGGGTCTTTGGAGTAGCCTAGAAATCTAGACGCACCCTAGCGGCAGCAAATTTAATTTGCCCGCAAGTGTCATCTAGGAACTCTCAATACCCTTCTGAGCTGTACTCCCCTCACTTTGGACAGGCCAATCACATCGTATATAGAGTCGGCGGGCGGGGCCATAATGAGGACGGCCGAGTTGCGTTTGCATGCTTCTAGTAAACACAGAAACTGGTGAACGGCAGCGGTCTTTCGAATCAGCTTTGACTGCGATTCTGGAAGACTTGGAGTTAAGCTTTTCTCTGAGAAAAGAACAAAGAACGACACTGAAGTCATTCTTAAAAAGGGAAGATGAAGATGTGTTCGGAGTTTAGCCGACCGGATACGGTGAATGTTTAATCTATCAACAAGCTCTGTTTCACCTTCGTTGCTCTGGTCGGTGGTAGTGCTATCCTATCGCATGCAGAAGGAGTTTGAAAGACAACCCTTTATCCCGCCCCTCGGATTGAGCCCTGTCTATGGTGAGTTTCCAGACCAAACATCTTGATGTGGGTCTGGCTTGCCAGGCTATCTTTGGAGTATACTCAACTATACTTCTATATATAACCTTTAAAGGGTTCCAAATATGTAGCCGATAGAACCTTTTCTTCTAAGAGTGTAGAGTCTGGTTACCTCTGTCCTGCCCTCTGGCCTTTTTTCACATTTCTGATAGATACAGCTTGGTAACAAACTTTGATGTTGGCTTGATAAACTCTGGCCTAATAGTTCAGTTTTAAAATGTTTCAAGATTTTATTGTCAGGTACACAGAAGGTCAGATAACAAAATGAAAAAAAATACTATTTCAGACGTCTTTGACATCAATAGACCCATACAAATATAGTGATCACCACTTAAGTCGCAATTAAATCTTTTCACACCACATTAGACCTCACATTAGACCTCAAGTTCATCCACGAGTGTACTTCAGTAAAGTTCAAATATATTTTAAAGTACTTCAGGTCTGGATATGAACTGTAATCTGCACTGTGAGTGTTGTTAAACTCTATTCAGCACAGACAATGCTCTCATGCTCATGCTGTGTATAGGTAACAGTGGTCAGCTAGTAAGATCTGTGCAAATAAACTTGACTGCCCTCAAGAGGCGTACTAGCAAGTGATTGTAACAAGGTTTGTTGATATGGGAAGAAGGAGGTGGGAACCGGCGAATGTTCAAAGGTATTTTGCATGAAGCTAGCTGAACGCACAGAGTAGGTTTAGAGTTGACAAATCCAGACAAATCCAACCTGTTTAGATCAAGTTCAACCGTTTCTCAAAGCTCGGTATAAACTTTCTCTGTCAACTCAGGTTTAATCCAGAGTTAGCGATCAACTCTGAAGCGCGTGCACCTATAAGTGTGACACATGAGGCAAACAGTCAATCACAGTGTCCGTTTGACTCACTTCTCTTCTGAAGATTGAGAGATCGTTTTAAAAATTATGAAATGAAATGTGTTTACAAGGCAGGAATAAACACTGCTGCTGCAGAGAAAGTTTATGAAGGCAGCTGAAAGAATATCTGTCTATATCAATGATGTGAATCAAAAAAATTTGCCTAATATTTATAGGTTCACAAAGAGCTCAAATAAATACACGTTGTTTAAAAGAATTATGAATGCATGTATTATATTTATATTACTATTTGGCTACTTGTCAATTAATATCATATGTATATGAACATATATGAATTCAAAGTTATTATAATTCATATAAATAAGTAAGTAAGTAAGTAAGTAAGTAAGTAAGTAAGTAAGTAAGTAATTAAGTAAGTAAGTAAGTAAGTAAGTAAGTAAGTAAGTAAGTAAACAAACAAACAAACAAACAAACAAACAAACAAACAAATAAATAAATAGATAGATAGATAGATAGATAGATAGATAGATAGATAGATAGATAGATAGATAGATAGATAGATAGATAGATAGATAGATAGATAGATAGATAGATAGATAGATAGATAGATAGATAGATAGATAGATAGATAGATAGATAGATAGATAGATAGATAAATAAATAAATAAATAAATAAATAAATAAATAAATAAATAAATAAATAGGTTGCTTCACACTTGGTTTGATTGCCTGGGCCGAACCTGAGTTCGATTGCTCCCTCCCTCCCCTGCCCCCGCTGGACTGTGTTCATATTATATTATTTGGGTCCGAACCGGGATTCATTGCGTCATCAAAGCAACAGCTGTTTCCCGGGTTGCTTAGTAACAACAGCAAGCGTGAAGGCGGCGAAATGCATAGCATTACTCCCGTCACTTTAATATTTTAGTTTTTTAACCGTTGGTTTTGTTACCAAAGCTTCAGCACGTAATGGCACTTGCATAATTCGGCCGCGAATGTAAAATGCTCTAAAGAACGCTAAAGACGAGCAGAAATTAGATCTACAGCTCTCTGCTAGCAGTATGTTAGTGAGGCTCGTCAGGTAATTGGATGGAACACACACAAAACACACATTTTTATCAACTCATATGTCATTATAGTGGTTCACTTCCGCAATTTAGTACGATTGCGTTCACATCAGCAGCGAACCGTACCGGAGTTCACATGAACGAACCCCTAGGCCACTCGAGTGTGGTTCGCTGGTGCGCACCTGAGCTCGGAAGACATACTTGAAAACAAGACCATGTGATGTGACTGTCTAATCATTCAGTTAGAAAATTATAATACTTTTTTTGTGAGACCTTTTAACTTTTATTCATTATTCATGATATGACAGCAAATTATGCAGGGTTGCAAAAAAATCTACATTTTGTTGATTTTGCATTGTATTCATTGTGTTGTATAAATGTGGAGGGACTGCAAGAGATGCCAAGAATGAAACAAGCCATGATGAAAAAAGCTTCTCAGTAAATGTGATTGCTGGAGTGTAAAGATGCAAATGATACGATGGACCCTTAAAAGACCAGGGCTGCATTTCCCGAAACCTTCTTAACTCTACGTCATTCTTAAGTTATACCTTAAGGTATCCCTTAACGTTAATATGTGTTTCCCGAAACGAACTTAGTTAAGAATACCTTCTTTAAGTCATACTTTCGTAAGGTTGGTCTGGACCACTCTTAGCTATACCTTATCACTATTAAAAGTTCATTCCACTAGTGGCCACCACTGTGAAAAAAGCTTCTTTATATGTCAGTCTATCCGAATATAATTCCGAAGTTGTAATATACACCCAGTGTTCAATTAGGCTAGTTGAATATTTTTTTTGTTTTGTTTTTTGTTTTTTTGTTTTTTAATGCAAGGATTAAAATTGTCATAAGAAATTTCATAAATTTCCTTGTCATAAAATTTCATTACAAACACCAATGGTTGTTAGCTTTTTAATGATATTATCCAAAGGTACATCAGCTGGCAAACCATTAGACAGGAAAAGCTTAGGAGCCTATTTAAAGGGAATGATTGTGGAGGGGAGTTTAGTCAAACTTTGGCAGCGAGGCAGTGAATAGAATTGTGCTAAATCAAAGACGGCGCCATCCGCGGAGCCATTTAGTGTATGTGCACTATTTCATACGTGAAAACTTTAGTCCCTGGCTACCATGTCAGAAGGCTGCTATAAAAAAAAATTTGCCTACCACGACAGCAAATTAAGCAGCTTTTAGATCTTGTTGGACCAGCTTTGTCGAGACAAACTGGACGGAGCTCAGCTACTAAAATCAGCTGCTGGCGGCTCCTCTTTCTTTCTTTTTTCTCCGCCATATAGTAGCAGCTGATTATATGTTTTGCGTGTTGCGTTTTTATTGAGTTGGCCATCTAATAATATAAATTAGTTTTTTTTACACAATAATGTGATGCAGCTGCTGCATGGTCAATCATCCCTGGTTGTGGATTAAATCAAGACACTGTGGAAAATATATTGTAATAATTTAAATGACGCGTGATGCTGATGGTGCGGTTGAGCATGAGATTGCTGTTCGTGCACTCATTTCAGAATTATGTAAAATTTAGGTGCAATTTTGTACGATAAATGAAAGTTCAACTATTTCTGAAGTGTTTCTTTTATAAAGAACATAATTTGTTTCGCATAACGCAGTGAAACAGCCCCTGAATAGAGTAAATAATCGATTCTTGAGCCATCGATAGAAGCCAATTCAGCACCACCGCCACGAACAGCACCCGCTTACGTCGCACTTAAGAAGGTATACCTTAAGCGACCTCCTAAGGTATAGTTCGGGGAACACACCTAGAAATGGTATACCTTCAGTTAAGTTAAACCTTTAGAGTCTTCGTAGAGCGCTAAGAGACAACGTTATCGGGAAATGCAGCCCAGATCAACGTTTTGAGACGTACTCACATGCATCACATCAATAAGTAACTAAACATTGACATCAAACTCATTAAAGTGCCCTGAAAAGCTGACCACGAGCTATTACTACAGAAAGAAAAACAAGGGCCACATATGGAGATTCAAATTTCTCACGGACTCACGGCAGGAGATTCTGATGCTCATCGCTAAGTGTTAAAGTCTCAGTTACCAAACATTAGTCCCCCCCCCCCCCCCCCCCCAAAAAAAAAGCACAGCCTTAATTGCCAGATGCAGAAAATTATACCATTTTGAAATGTGATTACATTAGAAATGATATGAATCATTTAAAGCATGGACCCACTACCAGCTTGACTGTGTGAAATCATGCCAATGGCGGATGACCTGCAACCGCTCAGAGTGGCACTCGCTGGCACACAGTGACTCTTACAGAGGTTCTGACACTTAGAGTCGATGCAGACAGATGAACTCTGTCATAGTGACTGCAGTCAGTCATAACACAAGCAGTTTGACATGAGTGAAGGGCCGCAGGAAAAACACACATTCTGCTGGACAAAATTGTTGTTATTGTAGTGGTTTGAATGTGATTCTGCTTCCATTTGCAAACCCACAATATTTAAATAGGCAAGCAGCTTATACTGAGGGTTAAATGACTACTGGAATGACTCCTGCTCAATCTACTGCTTACATGATACTGTTACTTAAGAAGCAGAAGTGCATACATTATATTAAGACTTTTTTTCCGGCTGCACTGTCAAAAAAAAAAAAAAAAAAAAAGGAGTACAAAATTGTACCTTTTAAGGTACAAGTGGCTGTCACTGGGGCTGTACCCTTAAGGGTATACATTTTTGTACCTCTAAGTCAGGGATAGGCAAGTTCAGTCCTGCAAAGCGTGTGGCTCCCAACGTGCATTGCAGCATTAAGTATGTCACCATTGTTGAGATTCATATGGCTATTATTGATAAACAGTCGTGGTCAAAATTGTTGGTACCCCTGGTAAATATGTTCAAATATGGCTGTAAAAAAAGAATCTTCATTGTTTATCCTTTTGATCTTTTATTTAAAAAAATCACAATAATCCAACCTTTCATTTAAGTAAAATAATTGACAATGGGGGGTAAATCACATTATGAAATAAATGCTTTTCTCTAAAACACGTTGGCCACAATTGTTGGTACTCCTAGAATTTTAAACGAGTAAAATATCTCTGAAGTATATTTACATTAATATTTACATTTTTTAGCACACCAAGGTGACAAGAAACTCCCCATTTCCACAAACAGAACAATAATTACGTTTGGAGAACACCTGAATAGAGATCAGAGACCGTTCCTCCATACTGACTCTTTCCAGATCCTTCAGATTCCCAGATCCATACTGGAGCTCCTTCTCTTCAGTTCAGCAACACATTTTCTATAGGGTTCAGGTCAGGAAACTGGGATGGTAATGGCAGAAGCTTCATTTTGTGCTCAGTGGCACATTTGTGTGTTGATTTTGATGGATGGATGGATGGATGGATGGATGGATGGATGGATGGATGGATGGATGGATGCATAGAATGTCTGAAACCTGATGACTTAGCATCACTCACTGAACTCAGAGTCTGCTTTTCTGAAGGTTCTCAATTATACTTATTTGATGCTGGTGACTGTTTTATGATTTCTCTTAAACCTTAGCTCTGCATTCAATATGGTGGACCATACTATCTTTATTTTTTGAATTAACATGATGTAGGGCTGAAAGGTGCTGTATTAAACAGTTGTTTTATACAGTGAGAAAAAATGATTTGTAATGCGTGTTCAAATTGTTTAAAGGGGGGGTGAAATGCTGTTTCATGCATACTGAGCTTTTTACACTGTTAAAGACTTGGATTCCCATCCTAAACATAGACAGAGTTTCAAAAACTAATGTTGAACATTTGATGGACATATTTCTGTGTTAAAAATACTCCTTCCGGTTTCTCACAAGTTTCGGAGAGTTTTTTTTCGAGTATGGCTCGGCTTGACGTTACTAGAGCGGAATGTCCTTGTATGGGCCGTACGGGTTCTTCTCCCGGTAGGGTGCGCGTGCGTGTGACTAGAGCGAGAGAGGAAATGCACGCCCACACACTCCCGCCACGCTCCACTTTATTCCTATCGGTGACATCAAGCGAATTCAACGCTTCAGCACAGCAAGTCACTGCTGTCAGGACTTCACCAAATCATACCAAAGAAGTGTGTTTTTGAAGGAGCGGTCCCAGTGATAAAGGTTCGGTCCTGCTTTGGAAGCAGCCGGTGAGTAAAACTGCTTCAAATGTCTATGCTGTTGTCGCGTGAGTAAACATCAGTAAACGACACGATCGCTGGCTTAGTCATTCAAATGCGCTAACAGACTCCATTGTTTGTATAAAGTTACACTAGTCTGACGTGCAAAACCGCTTTGCTTGCTACTGCTAAGGTTTAGTCGCATACAATAGTCCATAAACCGAATCATGTCCTCATAAACTGCCAGTAAACACACACAAATGTTGCTGTTTCTCCTGTTCAATTTATTTCAGCCTCCAAATGATTCTGGATCATATATCTATTAGCTGAGCTCCATAGCCATGGGGTTCCTCCACGCTTGAGGACGTCATCGCTTTGCGCGCTCGTCATTCTATAGCTCCGCCCACACGATACGCCTCCAGGCGCTCAGTTTTTCCCGGAAAGGCTCGGTACAGACCATATTTCTTTTATAAATATAATAAAACTAAAGACTTTTCGGACATATGAAGGATGCAATACTACTCTAAAGGTACTCAAGATTGACATGAGATTGACTGAAACCGAGTGTTTGACCCCCCCCCCTCCCTCCCTTAATTAAAATGAGCTGAAACAACACAATTGCTATACGTTTTGTCCTAACTGAATTTGATTGTGTTCAATCAACTTAAATATAAGTCAAGTTGAAGTTTATTTAATCATTTTGTGTTGGGATTACATTAATGATTTGAGTTGAAATCATTCAATTGTAACTGGCCGGGGCTTGTTAGTTCCCAGCATGCCAAGTCACCTTTATTTATTTAACGCTTTTTACAATACCGATTGTTTCAAAGCAGCTTCACAGTGTTAAACAGGAAAATAATGCACCAGAATTTGATTCGGCTGTACAGTTGCTCTGGAGAAAATGGTGATGTCATCTAGCTAATTTTAATTGTCATATAGACTCAATGCGGTCAGATCTTTAATATAGTTGAAGTGTAAGTGTCCCCAACTGGGAAGTGTTTCTGGTTCCGGCTGACCTAGTCAGTGCAGCCTAACAATAATTTAATTGATTTGAATAATAGAAGTACTGGGGAGCTAAACCATTTAGTGCTTTGTAAGTAATTTGCAAGGTTTTAAAATGTATATAATGTTTAACAAAGAGCCAGTGGAGTGTTGAAAGAACCTAAATATTATTACTAAATATTGCTTTGCATATGGCTAAATCAAGAGAGAGTAAATGTTGTTATTTTTAATGTAAAAGTGTAATTTGGTGTATTCTTGAGCAAGATGAGAAAGTGGAAGACTTGATTGTGTTTAATAGTGTTTAATATTCAATTATGTTGGAATTATTAGAACAATTTAAATTACAGTGGGTTACCATTGTGGAGAAGAGCGGAGCATTTGCTTAGACTGTGGACTAATACAACTAATGGCATAATGGCTTTGCTGAAGGAGCTTTTAATGCATAGCATTTAAGATGCTAATGTGTGCTATTGCTAGTTAAAAGTTTGCTGACTTGCTAATGCAGTATTTTAATTCAGATGTGTAACAATACAATATATGACCTTGAAGTGAATGAATATATGAAATTGAATGCCGGAATCATGTCAGGGAGCCATATGACATTGACTTGAGACTATTTAATTGCATCACCTAAAATGTATTAATTTCATGATGTTGAAGTTACACAAGTTACATGTTGAAGAACAAATTATTATTTGTTGAACTAATTTATTTCATGTGGAACTGATATACATAATTAAATCATGTAGCCTAAATCCAACACACTTTTTTCAGTGTATATGCTCCCTTTGGGATCCATTTTTTTTTTTTTTTAAACGATATATCATTCCATTGTTACGCAGGCAACACCCATTATGTCTCTCTCAAACGATCTGGAAACAGTTCACTCAAGCCTTTGTTGGCTTGCATAAATGTTATTCAAATGATGTCTGCTAAAATGTTTTAAGCTAAATGGAAATAAAACCAAGATGATCTTTGTTGGCCCTCCCAACACTGTCAAAAAAAAAAAAAAGATTACAAAATTGTACCTTTTTAGGTACAAGTGGCTGTCACTGGGGCTGTACCCTTACAGGTACATTTTTGTACCACTAAGTCAGGGGTAGACAGTCCTAGAGATTTGATGTCCTCCAGAGTTTAGCTCCAACCCTACTAAGCCACCACAGTATACATGCATTGCAGCATTAAGTATGTCACCATTGTTGAGAGTCATATGCTAAATCTTGATATCTATGGCTTCTTTTGTTTTTAACAATATTGTGTTTTGTTTACACTGTAACAAACTTACATAAAATTCCAAGTCAAACGTCCCACCTAAAGAAAACACGGATCTCCATAATGGTAACCAAACTTTTTCAATAAAACATCACAATCTGAACCTGTTAATTCTCAATAAGAGCTTAGATGTCTTTCAGGATTGAATCAAAGTCTGCAGGACAGCGACTCACTAGGACCGAACTGAGGAAAACAATGTTATAGTTGTACCCTAAGGACCAATTGTACCTTTAAAGGTACAGTTATACGATTTGTTCCCAAAGGAACAAAATTGTACCTCCACTGTACCTTTTTTTTTTCTGAGAGTGAATGGTAGACCTGCACCATCCTCACCAACATCATCTTGAGTAAACACTTGTGTTAGGAATCTGGGCATACTGCTTGCCAGTGGTTTGAAATTTGACAAGCAAGGTATTTCAGTTGTTAAATTTGTTCAGTTGTTATTCAGTTAAGCCTTTCCTTTGTCCTCAAGCCTTTGAATGGGTGATTCATGCATTTTTATACTCTTGCTTAGATTACTGCAACTCATAAATTCCACTATGGCAAGACTTCAGATTGTTTAAAATGCTGCAGTGAGATTATTAACAGGTATACGCAAACATGAACAAATCATTTCAATCTTAGCATCACTTCATTGGTTGATTTTAAAATCCTTTTATTTATCCCTCCTTTTATCCCTCAGGAGCTCTCAGATCTGAGACACAAAAAAAAGAAAAAACTTCCTAGATACTTCCTAGATACAGATTACAGCACAGGAGACATCATGCAGTTGGGGGCCCTAAAGTTTGGAACAGTTTGCCAGATTTAGATTAGATTTGTAGCATCCGTTCATCTTTTTAAGTCTTTGCTAAAAACCCATTTCTTCTCTCTGGCATTAACTGATCATTACATACATTTTTGTTTAGTTTTTTTTTTTTTTTTTTTTTTTGTGCAAATCACATTGATCAGTTGTTACTGCATAAATGGTGCTGGATAAATAAACTTTGAATTTATTTTCGCCCCATATGCAATTAACTCTTTCCCCGCCAAACACAGAAATTTCTGTTATTTGTGAGAAAACGCTTCAAGGCCAATAAGGAATTTTCTGTGTTTGTTTTCACTGTCGGACGCAAGGGGGCGCTATTGAGCATCTTTTGAGTGAGAGTACTGAATCTCCTGATCAAAACACACGCGAGTAAGACGCAGTGTATTCTTTTTCTTATGCATTTTTTATCCCTATTTTAATTCCTTTCTATGTAAAGCACTTTGAATTGCCATTGTGTATGAAATATATATATAAATAAACTATATAAATAAACTATATAAATAAACTTGCCTTGCCTTGCCTTGCAGTGAAACGAGCGATCGCATGCAATCATATGCATATGAAAAACAACGTGATCATCGTCAATAAACAGCAATATGAATCAAAACTGCCTAATGTTACTGAATGAAATGTGGACCCAGGACGAGCTACAGGACTGTGCAAGCATTAGGAGTGTTGATGAACTCGATCTACTCTATCTGTGTTTGATCATCACTCTGAATCTGATCAGGAAACAGTCTTTCACAAATACGTGATTTTCTCAGCTTTTTGTTGAAAATGTTGCTTTTTTTATGAAACCTAACCATATTCAAGTGTTGATAAAAAAGGAATGCATGAAGCTAGAATAAAGCGTTCATTTTTATTTTTATTTTTAAAGAAGAGGGTCAGCTCTTTGTTTTGATATATTGCATGCTCAGATATTCATTAAATAAAATATTCTATGGGCTATTCTTTTTTTGTGAAAATTGTCAAAAACCCTGGTGGTGGCTGGCAACTTTTTTTTTTTAAAACAGTGGCGGGGAAAGAGTAAATTAAACAAACACTTTTATCAAATTCTCAAATTCCATTTATCTGAAAAAAAGAAGAAGAAAAAAATTTTTTACATTTGGCCAACACTTTTATAATTTTTGTTTTCAACTTAAAACTTGCATTCAAGGAACACATCTTATCAGTACATGCATTCCCTGAAAATCAAACCTAAAAGCTTGGCGTTGCTACCATGATATACTGTCAAATCTCCAGTTCCCTTTATCGAGGGAACTTCACACTGCGTCGGAACGACGAAATGGGGATGCTCCCTAAGCATCAGCGACTCTGAAGTCTGAATAGAAACTAGACCAATCCGATTGGCGTGCGTAATGACGTCATTGTGACGGCGTACCCGGAAGTATAAAAGGGGAGCCAGCGCATAATGGCGGCAGTCTTTGCTCTTCAGCAGGCGCTCTGTGTTACATTGTCTGTCTATTTACTGTTGTTTGTCCAGTTGCGATTGAGAGTGTGTTTGACTAGTTTAATAAAGTGAGAATGGAGAGAGAATTCAAGCAGTGTGTGCATCCTTGCCCTCGTTACATCTCGGGCTCGGATACACACATGCTTTGTGTGCAGTGTCTGGGTGTTCAGCACGCTCGGGCGGCTCTCGAGGGAGCCGCCTGTGAATACTGTGAGCGGCTGACACTCAGACTGCTCCGCTCTCGGCTGGCCGTGTTCGATGAGACCGGCCAGCCTCGTGAGCCCCGTGGTTCTGGACCCGCGGTCGCTGAGGCGGCTCGGCGTCGCAGATCATGGGGCTCACAGCGGGACTTGTCAGAGGGTTTCGGGACTGCCGCGGCACTTTCCCAATCCTCCTCTGACAGTTCCGACGATCTTCCTCCCCGTGTGGAAGCCCGCTTGGTGGCATCTTCCCCCGGGTTGGAGGGTCTGATGCTTGAGCTGTCTGATTCTGAGGAATTAGATGTGCTCAGCATCGAGGCGGGTGACGTTAAAACACCATACACACTGCTTCATTCATAAAATAAGGTGCTCAGGCAGTCCCCGAGGGGGCTGCCTGTAGTAACCCGGTGTTCTCCGTTCCCGTGCGGAAGCCCGCGATGCGGCTCTTTCCCGGGAGGGAGAACCAGATGCTTGAGCAAACTGATTCCGAGGAATTAGATGTGCTCAGCGTAGACGGAGTGAAGCAAACGAGAGCTCGCCACCTTATAATGCAGGCTCGATCTCGCGTTGCTGAGGCAGCGCGTGCATTAAGGGTCTGCAACAGAAGTGAACACACGCTAGATGTGTACATGTGATACTGTTTAGCGAGGCTTGCAGTCAGCTCCTGAGGGTGCTGGCTGTGGTCATTGAGAAATGCTCGTAGCGTACAGAAACGTGCGTTTCGAGTGTTTCAGCCACGCGCCTGTGGTCTTTCATCTCGAGGGATGAAAGCCAAATATGTTGGGAACGATTCGAATCTCGCGTTGCTGAGGCAGCGTGTAGATGACGAGTAGTTGAATACATATTTAAACAGTATGGTCTGGTGATTAGGGCTGCATTTAATTCTGAGAAAGAATTTAAATTAAACATTATCTGACTTTGAGGAGTTAGATATGTCTATTCAGCCTATCATTCAGCATGTTCACGTGATGGGTGATTATGGTGGCATTTATTTCTGAGGAATTAAATGGGATTTATCTAACTTTGAGGAGTTGGATTATCAGCCTATCATCCCAGTTGTGTTCACTATTTGGGTGTTTTGGTGGCATTTAATTCTGTGCAATTAAATGGGATTTATCTGACTTTGAGGGGTTAGGTATTTCAACCTATCATCCAAATTGTGTTCGCTTGTATATTTATTGCTCCCGGGGAGCGATCGAGGTCGCCTCCTCTGTGGAGTCTTCTGGAAGTCGATGCTGCGATCCGCCGTCTACGACGCTCGGGCCACATTGGCTTCCAGCGAACGCATGCTGCTCTAGCCGCCTCTAGAAAGACTGCAGCTGGGCAGCAAAAGCGTTCACACCGAAAATCCTCCCCGACTAAGCCCTGCCGGGTGGCCGCTTCAGGGGGTCGGGCAGGAGGCTCGGTAGGTACCAGAGACCAGCCTTGAGAGGCTGGTTCCCCTAGTAGGATATATCAGCGCATAGTCTTTATGCTCCTAATATATCTGCTTGGGCCCTGTGTACCATGGGCAAAGGGTGCAGACTGCAGTTCAGTGTTCCAATACCGAAGTCATCGGTGTGGTCTGAATGGTGGTATGCCCAGCCCAGTGGCCTGCTGGCCAGCCCCCTCTCCAGAGGAGCGATCAAGGTCGCCTCCTCTGTGGAGTTTTCTGGAAGTCGATGCTGCGATCCGCCGTCTATGACGCTCGGGCCACATTGACTTCCTGCGAACGCATGCTACTCTAGCCGCCTCTAGGGAGACTTCGGCTGGGCAGCGAACGCGTTCGCACACCGAAAATCCTCCCCAACTAAGCCCTGCCGGGTGGCCGCTTCAGGGGGTCGGGCAGGAGGTTCGGTGGGTACCAGGGACCAGGCTTGAGAGGCTGGTTCCCCTAGTAGAATATCTCGGCGCGTGGTTATGCTCCCGAATATATCTGCTGGGGCCCTGTGTACCTTGGGCAAAGGGTAGAGACTGCAGTTCAGCATTCCACCACCGGGGTTCATCGGTGTGGCCTGAATAGTGGTGTGCCCAGCCCAGTGGCAGGTTAGGGAACAGGAAGTGTGCTCCCTGATGGTAAAGGAGGCTATATAGTGTATCCCTCCGCCAGACAGGGAGTCTGGCTTTACGGTCGCTACTTCATGGTTCCCAAAGAGGATGGAAGGGTGCGTCGGAGGTACTTGAACCGTTCTCTGAGGAGATTCAGGTTCAAGATGCTCACTATCCCATCGTGAGTCAGATCCAGTTCGAGGAACTGGTTCGTCACGATGTATCTAAAGACGCATATTTCATATCTCCATCCTTCCTGCCCACAGGAGGCCTGAGGTTCGCTTTCGGGGGCAAGGCGTACAAATATCGGGTTCTTCCCTTCGGCCTCACTGTTAAACACACCACTGTGAAGCACTTTCAGAGAGTGCTGGGGCACATGGCAGCAGCGTCCAACGTGATACCGTTCGGCCTGCTACACATGAGACCCCTCCAGTGGTGGCTGAAAACCAAGGGGAATTCCCCCAGAGGGAATTCGTTCCGTATGATCAGGGTAACGCGCAGATGCCTTCGTTCCCCAGTCATATGGAGGAAACCTTGGTTTCTGCCCAGGGGCCAGTGTTTGGAACGTCCTGTTGCCGGGAATCCGTTTCAACAGACGCCTCCTTCACTAGTTGAGGCGCGGTCATGGACGGCCGCTTGCGAGGGGCCCGTGGGAGGGCCGCATTCCTCCTGGCACATAAACTGCCTGGAGATGATGGCGGTCTACAAAGCTCTAGGAGTTTTTTCCCGGACCTCCGCGGCCAACATGTCCTGGTACGGACAGACAATACGGCTGTCGTAGCGTACCTCAATCACCAGGGAGGGTTGAGATCGCGCCCTCTGTGCAGATTGGCGCATCTAATTCTCCTGTGGTCCCAAGGGAAACTGTTGTCCATTAGGGCAATGTATGTCCCGGGGGTCCAAAATCAGGGAGCAGACATCCTGTCAAGGCAGGGGCTGAGGCCCGGGGAGTGGCGGCTCCACCCCGAGGTGGTGGAGGCCATGTGCGAGAGGTTTGGCCCAGTGGAAGTGGACCTGTTTGCGTCTCGAGAGACGTCCCACTGTCCACTGTGGTTTTCCCTCACGCATCCAGCCCCGCTGGGGTTGGATGCCATGGTGCAGACGTGGCCGAGGCTGCGTCTGTACGCATTTCCCCCGATCGCTCTGCTCCCGGGAGTCCTGGAGAGGGTTCGTCAACAGGGGGTCAGCCCACTTCTGGTGGTGCCCCGTTGGCCGACTCGAGTTTGGTTCTCGGATATCATAGCTCTGCTGGCAGGTCACCCGTGGCAGATTCCTCTGAGGAGGGATCTCCTGTCTCAGGCAGCGGGCACGATATTTCATCCCCGGCCAGAGATTTGGAACCTTTGGGTCTGGCCCCTGAGGGGGCCAGGTACCTAGAGGCTGGCCTGTCGGCAGAAGTGGTAGAGACCTTACTCAGTTCCAGGGCTCCGTCTACAAGGAGACTGTACAGCCTCAAGTGGAATGTCTTTTCCACTTGGTGCAGGGAGCGTGAGGTGGACCCAGTTAACTGCCCAGTGGCTTCAGTGCTGGAGTTCCTCCAAGATCGCTTCTCTGTGGGTCTAACCCCGTCCACACTCAAGGTGTACGTGGCTGCCATTGCGGCTTTCCACGCGCCTTTGGGTGATGGGCCTTTGGGTAGGCACCAGCTGGTTGTACAGTTCCTCCGTGGGGTCGGAGGATGAGGCCTGCGGCTTGGTCCAGAGTTCCAACCTGGGATCTGGCAGTGGTTCTCGGAGGGCTGGCTGAGGCCCCCTTTGAGCCACTGGAGCTGGCGGAACCGAGGAACCTGACCCTTAAGGTGGCTTTTCTCCTCGCCATTACTTCTCTTAGGAGAGTGGGAGATCTCCAGGCCTTGGCGGTAATGCCAACCTGCCTGGAGTTTGCCCCGGGTGGAGTAAAGCCATCTTACATCCTAGGCCGGGCTACGTGCCTAAGGTCCCAACAAGGGTGGTCAGGTCACTGGTTCTGCAGGCATTTCATCCTCCGCCTAACGTGACGGCGGAAGAAGGGAGACTTCACCTACTCTGCCCGGTTAGGGCACTTAGAGTCTATTTGGAGAAGTCTGCACAATGGAGGAGATCTCAGCAGCTGTTAGTGTGTTTCGGCTCACCCAAGAAAGGGTTGCCTGCTTCTACTCAGACAATCATTATTTGGATTGTCCAGGCAATAACCATGGCCTATCGGGTGCGCAGTTCGCCTTCACCCTTGGCCGTGAGGGCTCATTCCACCAGAGGCATGGCCTCTTCAGTGGCCCTCCTTTCTGGGGTCCCCTTGCAGGATATCTGTGAGGCGGCTGGGTGGGCCACCCCGCACACCTTTATCAGATTTATCAGGAACGTATGTATATAACCCTTGTTCCCTGAGAGGGAATGAGCACTGCGTCGCGCCGCCACACCTCGGCACGCCTGGAGCGCATGCTTCAGAGCAAAAAACTGCCGCCATTATGCGCTGGCTCCCCTTTTATACTTCCGGGTACGCCGTCACAATGACGTCATCACGCACGCCAATCGGATTGGTCTAGTTTCTATTCAGACTTCAGAGTCGCTGATGCTTAGGGAGCATCCCCATTTCGTCGTTCCAACGCAGTGCTCGTTCCCTCTCAGGGAACAAGTGTTATATACATAACCCGAGCCGTTATCTTAAGTAACTTTTATTAAAGCTGCAGTGCATTTTTAAGTTTACACAGAGATGATACAATTTTCAAAAACTTTCAAAGTTCGCATTCTCAGGCCACCAAAACGCAGTTGTTGTGTAAGATTAATGGCTAGAATGCATTACGTTTTCTGTTTTCAGTTGAAAACGTTGTTGTTTAAACACCCCCTAAATTAATAACTAACAATTTTTACAATGAAAATTAATCAATACTTACTTAAACTGGACAATGACCTTCTTCTAAAGCTGCTGTACAGACAAATACATTTTTGTTGCATTATCTTCCTCGTATCACTGTAAAGCTGCTTAAAAAAAACTTTATTGTAAAAAAGTGCTATATAAATAAATGTGGCGTGACTTGACTTGAAGTATAAATAATATGCAAGTAAATCTTATTTGAAGAATATTTCGATATTTTACTGGAAAACAAGATGCGCATTATGAAAGTGTTATTCTTGTGACCCATTATGCATTTAATATTGATTGTCTGGTTTTATTCTAATCAGAATCTGTATTCAGTTATGTAACTGACATGTCTAAAATGACCCATTCCCACATGATGCACTTTTTTCTGATCCGGAGGTGAACTTTCATATTCACTGGAATTATTTCCCAAAGCATTTTTCTTGACAATGTGTCCAAAGACTGCATTCAAATATCCGAGTGGATTGGGAGGATAGCATAGTTTAGTTCTACAAGTTCATCTTCTATTTCTTTCTTTATTTGGTCATAAGCTTTTCCGAAAAGTAAGACTGATTAGCCATTGACTAACTGCTAGTTCGTCAAGTTTTTAAGACATTTGTGAAGTCTTAACATAGAGGCTATGTATATGTTTATTCAGCAAGTCAAGAAGTCAGTTTTATATTTTAGCTTCCTAAACTAGCTACAAGCTGCATTCAAACTGCTCCCGATCCCATTACCAGAGGCCAACAGAGAATAAAGGTCTGTTATCGTTTAGTTATTTTAAAAAAGAGTTTTAAATGGTTTATTGCACATTCCGAGTTTTTGAAAAGGGGAATATATGCGGATTGCATTGTCACTTTTAAACAAAGATTCAAATGGGATGGATCCCGTCCTCAGCAAACGCTCATGTGATCAGTAGTGATGTGCTTCAGACAGTCCAAACTGCATTTAAAGAACTGGCTGTGTAAAAGCATTCATATTTCATATTTGTCTCGCTTCTAAACTTGAGCTCATGAATACATATTACAGGATATGGAAAATTCAACTCAGCAAAGTCCAATGCGTAATATTGCCGTTTCTTATCAAAGGCGTCTGGAAGCCTAAATTATTGTCATCAAAGTGAAACGGTTTTGGGCACCTCCAGCACTGAGAGCTAAACGCTTTTACACAAACCCCATTAGAGGCTCATTGTGCGCAGATAGCAGCTCCGAGTTGGAGGAAAACACGCTGCAAGTCCTTGCGGCCGGCTGGCTTTTTCTTTCACAAACGTGACACCTCTTATTAAAGTGATAAATGGCCTCTACCGATGGGCAGATTTCAGGTGTCAAGAGTTGCGCTGCATTCTGGCCCGACCATTCCGGGCCGAACTGGAACTCTGTGACAGAAAAAAAAAAAAAGTGCTGATAGAAGCGCTTTCGCTCTCTCTGTCCGTCTGTCTTGCTGTCTGCCCGTCTTTCTAAAGCTCTTAAAGTGCTACTTTAGTTCGTTATTTACAGTTTCCAGTGAAGGAAAAGTGTTTACCTGAGGTTCATGTCACATTGAGACTCAGAAGTGAAGAATTAGTCTCCAAGCAGACTGAACTTGACGTGCTTGTGCTCCTCCTGCAGTTTGTGAGACAGATCGATACGAGTGTTTGGGGCGATACGTCACTGTCACTCTGGGAATTGTGGGTAAACTTCCAACTCTCTCTTTAGAGGGCCAGACACGTATCTCGGCATACAGATGGACCATCACTATAGACAGCTGAAGCAGCTGAAGAACTGAGATTGTGTGTAACCTTCATTACTGTACGCTCTTCGGGCAAAATCACTTGACAGTTGTGCTACTTTCGCACATGCTTCTTCTTATTGCAATTTTAGTTAGGTTTATTGACATGAACATTAAAAGCACCAATGGACATGAGCCAATGAGGGCACGATAGAAAAGTCATTGATACCAGTGAAGTGATGCAATTGAAGCTGCATATTAAAACTTGGGATCAGGATGAAGATGTTTACATTTGTATTATTTTGCTTTTTTTTTTTTTTTTTTTTTGTGTATTGACCTTCTGAAGCTGCAGAAGATGTTACCTAGAGAACAAAATAAGTAGAATTTACCCTGATCTTCCAAAAAAAAAAAAAAAAACTGAAAAACATTGGGTGCTTTAACTGTTCAAAATATACAAGAACTCTTGAACAACACTTGCACACACACACACACAAACACACACACACACACACACACACACACACACACACACACACACACAAACACACACACACACACACACACACACACACACACACACACACACACACACACACACACACACACACACACACACACACACACACACACACACACACACACACACACACACACACACACACACACACACACACACACACACACACACACACACGTCTGGTTCACTATCTTTGTGGGGACTCTCCATAGACGTAATGGTTTTTATACAACTGTACATTCTATCCCCTTACTCTGCCCCTGCCCCTAAACCTACCCATCACAGGAAACATTCTGCATTTTTACTTTCTCAAAAAAAAAAAAAAAAAAACTGTATGATTTATAAACCTTTTGGAAAAGTGAGGAATGCTGGCTGGTCCCCACAATGTAGATGATCTCAGGTTTTACTATCCTTATGGGGGCATGGGGTCCCCACAATGTAATATAAACAAGGACACACACACACACACACACACACACACACACACAAAAATAAAAATAAAAATAAAAATAAAAACATCCTCCAGGTAAACTTTGGTCATTTGTAAACAGTAAATTTAGCTATTATTTAGTTTTGTGGATATGTGAAATATCTTATTCAGGACAGTACTAAATAAAAAATAACGGACGCCTCAGAGTTTCTGTTAGCATAATGATGTTATTTTTCAATAATAATTTGTAGATAATTAGCATGGCTTGATTAAAATGAAGCTGTTCTCTCTCAGCTGTGTTTTACTCCACATTAAATCATTCTCTAATTCTTCTCTTCTCCTGCATCTGATGCCCTGATACCCGAGGCAGAGACGTCCTCAAACAGCCTCTTAATGTGTGTGTGTGTGTTCTTAGAGACATTTACCTTTGGTGCTCATCCTATCTGCTTATTCAAACATCATTATCGCTGTTAATATATAGTTTGCTCAAGAGCAATCTCCTGATCTCTCTCAATTTACAACTGTTCAGTATTGCTGTTTGGTCCATTTTATTTTTTTTTTAAACTGTGTCTTTCTCTTTCCCGCTGGCTGGAGATCTCTGAAACCACTGAGGCAGAAAACACACACACACACACACGCACGCACACACACACACACACACACACACACACACACACACACACACACACACACACACACACACACACATTTGGTTTGCTATCATGGTGGAGCTTTACAGTGACGTCTATTGCTTTATCTTGAGCTAATGTTATTTTCTATTCTCTAAGCACTCGCACACACTGCATTTATGCATTTTTTAAATTTTCAATAGGATGCAATTTACTATGTTTATTAAGCTGGTTTCCTCATAGGAATGTTGGCTGCTCCTCATAATGTAGTTAATTTCAGGTTTTACTATATCATTGTGAAGAAAGCATTTGGCCAACAGAGGTAAAACCTGATCCCTCCACACAGAATGCCCTGCTGTCACTGAATGTTACCGTCAGCCCAGACTCATTATAAAACACAAAATACGTTGTGTCGTGCAAGTTTCGCAACGATGTTGTGCATCACATGCTAAAAGTGTGTCATTATTTTCCAGAACAGAAAAAAAGTGAATATGGCAACATTTAATTCCATTGGAGTTTGTATATATCACTGCAATTCTGATTTGATATGTCCAGTAAGTGCCGCTAAAAGCTTAAAGGAATAGTTCACCCAAAAATTTAAATTACCCCATGTTTTATTCGCCCTTGAGTCTCGGTGTATATGACATTCTTCTTTCAGACGAATAAAAGTGGAGTTATATTTAAAAAGTCCCGGCTAATCCAAGCTTTATAATGGCAGGGATTGTTGCCATGTTTTTGAAGTCCATAAAAATCCACACGGCTCCAGGAGGTTAATAAATGCCTTTAAAAGTGAATTGATCCGTTTGTGTAAGAAAAATATCCACATTTAAAACTTTATAAAGTAACGTTTCGGCCTATCGCCTTCCGTATTCAGTTTAAAGAAAAGGTGTTGAAAGTGCCTCTGCAGTTCAAAGGCTTACACTACCAGATGTCAGACGTCACGTACGCATCTTGAACTCTGAGAAGGCACTTTCAACACTTTTCCACGGAAGGCGATCGGTCAAAACTTTTAATTAAAAGAGTTTTAAATATGAATATTTTTCTTACACAAACACAACAATTTGCTTTAGAAGGCCTTTATTAACCCCACAGAGCCATGTGGAGCACATTATTTGATGGAAAGGTGTATTTTTATGGACTTCCAAAACCAAAATATTTGCCATTATAAAGCTTGGATTAGCCAGGATTTGTTTTTATTATAAATCAACATCTATTCGTCTGGAAGAAGAATGTCATATACACCTAGGATGACTTAGGTTGAGTAAATCATGGGCTAATTTTCATTTTTGAGTGAACTATCCTTTTAATGCTTCATCACATTTTAAAATAACGTACAACTACAGTAAACCATAAACCTACCCGATATGAATGTTACAAAAACACAATTGTAACCATGCCATTTTAGCTGGTGTTTTGAACACTTGTCTTTGAGCTCTTTTATCGTGACTCTTTCATGGGATTCATACCCGAGCTCTCACCATTGAAAGTACAATTCTGTACCAGCAGAGCTATGCTATGTCAGAAAAGCCAAACATATGGAGCTGGATAAGGGATGCAAAATGTATTGGTAACACTTTAGAATAATGGTCATTAGTTAACATTAACTTATAATGAACTTGACTTATAAAGCATTTATTTATCTTTGTTAATGTTAATTTCAACATTTACTAATGCATTATTGAAATCTTGTTAACTTTAGTTATTACACCATGAACTAACATGAACAACCCATGAAAAGCAACACATTCTCACACCCAACTCGTCACATATGGACGCTTGACCCGGACCCCTTGTTGTCACTTTTCAACAAACTGGGTGCTCCATTCATTACAATGATAAACCTTTGGCGTCATAAACATACGCACTGGGTATTGGGAATGTTATCGTCATGGTGAAATTGTATTAGTTTATGATTTTGCCAATATGACATGTTGGAGTGTGTTTTTCAATTTAATCAGCAAGCATAATTTTATTTACATTTATTTTATTTACGCTATTTAGACTTGCTTAACATGTAACCCAAGCCCATCTCATCCCTAAACCTACCCATTTGTATGAACATGATATAAATCACAGGATATAACATACGTCTGCATCCACAAGTTATTCAAAAAGTTAAATATTCCAAGTTTTCCGAGGCCAAACGATTGATTTGTATGAAGAAAATCCCCAAAAGCGATCAGCATCTCCATCCGCCGAAGATCATGAACAAACACATCAAATTTCAAATATTGCCATCCGTACTTCAGATTTCATAGTGAAATTGCATTGGCTCTCGTATGTCTTGTGACCAATTGTGTCATTACGTCAGCATTGATTGTAAAATGTCATTGGCTCTCGTGTGTCTTGAGACCGATTACGTGCTCAGGAGTCTTTTGAATTATTTGAATGAGTTATGAATGAGTTCGTTCACGGGGCAGCGGGATCATCATTTCAGCAATTAAAACATCAAGATCAACTCTGTTCTTCACATGAAGACATCGTATGACTTCAGAAGACTTGGAAATCAACATGAGTTAATACTTTTATACTGTTTTGGTCCGTTTTTGCAATAAATACTTGTGACTGTACATTTATTTGCCTGGTATGTGTTTTATATTGTTTAGATATGGGTAGGTTTAGGGTAGGAGTTGGGTTAGTTGCTCCAAAATATAAAAGTAGCCTTTAAATATTAATAAAATCATGTCTGCTTTTATAAACGCAAATAATTAAATGCGTCTGTTTATGACGCCAAAGGTTTATCATTGTAATGAATGGAGTACCCAGCGCGTCGAAAATTGACGATAAAGGTACGCCCAGTTCGTTGAAGAGTGACGACAAGGGGTCCGGGTCAAGCGTCCATATGTGATGAGTTGGGTGTGAGAATGTGTTGCGAAAAGCTGTATTTGTATTAACTATGTTAACAACGATGAACAAATACAGTAACAAATAACCTGCTCTTTTTTAGTTCATGTTAGATAATACATTAATTAATGTTAACTAATGGCAATTATTCTGAAGTGTTATCAATGTATCCGTGGACATTTGTAGTTGAAGAAGTTAGTACAATATATTTTATTGTAATGGTCAGCATATCGTAAAATGTTTAAATTATATAATGAGGCTTAAGATCTATTATAATATAATCGTAGGGCCTCGGGTGATTCCCACCCATAATGTATTTTACATTTTATTTGCTGCATTATGGCGCAATGGTTTTCATACTGTACAAACCGTATTTTCTTACCCCTTTACACTGCCCCTACCCCTAAACCTGCCCATCACAGGAAACATTCTGCATTTTTACTTTCTCAAAAAAACTCATCCTGTATGATTTATAAGCCTTTTGAAAAGTGGGGACATGGCCAATGTCCTCATATTTCACCCTCTCCTTGTAATAACTATGTCATACCCATGTCATTATACACATTTGTGTCCTCATATTTCACAAAAACATGCCCACACACACACACACACACACACACACACACACACACACACACACACACACACACACACACACACACACACACACACACACACACACACACACACACACACACACACACACACATACACACACACACACACACACAGCAGCAGCAGCATGTCTGTTCCAGAGCCCAGAAAACATTTGGACAAATCCAGCTCCCAGCTAAATGTGCTGGTCTGCCAAAGCTCTGAGAGCATCTCTGGAGCTCCTCCAGCGCGGCCGCAGGAATATTACCGTGTTTGATTTGTTTACTGGAACTGTCGCAAGACTTGATCGTTGCAGTGAAACGCTTTAAAAGAGACGTGTTTTTTAACGCCAGGTCGGAGTAAATGCACAAAAACTCTGGTTTCTCGGTCATGTGCTCACTGTGTCACACACAAAGCTTTGTGATTGTGAAATGCTGCAGCGACATGGCTTTCGTCTAATTTATTCATCCACTTTCTACGGAAGCCATTTTCCCCAGCAGAGAGAGACTGAACATAATTATCCTAATTAGTGCTAATTCAACATGGCTGAGCCCATTTTTGTAATGAGCCCCTCATAGAGAGCTCAGAGGAGGAGGGTCTCCGGTCACCGCCTCCCTTTGTTGCCACAGTTACCGTTTCCGTAGCGACCCGCTCTTGACAGTGATGGGAAATGAAGAGGGGTTAATTTCCCTGTGAAGGGGCGCAAATTAAAGTCGAAATGAAAGAGAAAGTCAAATGCCTCCTGTTTGCAAATGAACTTCTGTCAGACATGGGTGGAAAAAAATACAAAATAATGATCAGATCCAGTACCAAATACAGTTCAAATCAGACATGTCAACAAGTCAACAAGTACACTTTAGCATACTTTACAAGGAGTATTTGTTACAGAGTAATATACTTTCAAAGCTGTGAACTGCATGTTTTCAGACTTAACTGCATGTCGATTGCTATTAATTAAAATGTATTATAGTTGTAATTGATATGACATTACATGAACTTTAGAGTGTTTTTGACCCAGTTAAAATTATGTCTTTATTTTTATTTTATTTTGTTGACATATGGCAGAATGTTAACCCATTATTAATTTGATGCAAACTGTTTTTTTTTTTTTTTACACAGTGACATTTTTAATTCATATATATATATATATATATATATATATATATATATATATATATATATATATATATATATATATATATATATATATATATATATATATATATATATATATATATGGTAGTTGGAAATGGTAGCCAACTACCAAATATATGCCCACTGGAGGAAAATGTAGCAAAAGGGAAAATAATAATATAAAACAGACATTTGGATATTTTACAAAATGTTTACTGCACTTGAGGGATTCTTATGTAGCCCCGCCCCTTTTCAGAGCTGCACTTGTGTTATTTTTCCACAGCAGGAAGGTAAGATGTTACGGATTTATGAATGAACTGCTCATTTTAAAGTCTTCGTCCTCTACTGTCATTTGTTATGGCACCCGCTGCAAACATTGCAATGTTCAAGCTAGCTTTTGTTAACTCTATACCATAAGTCAATCCACTTCACTAGCTAATTACTCTTTGACAGTG
This sequence comes from Pseudorasbora parva, assembly GCF_024679245.1. Lineage (NCBI taxonomy): Eukaryota > Metazoa > Chordata > Actinopteri > Cypriniformes > Gobionidae > Pseudorasbora > Pseudorasbora parva. The sequence continues at coordinate 16,710,633 of NC_090172.1, read as the reverse complement.
ATGTCATAGGTTGTGTCCAAATTCACCTCATATTACCCTAAATAGGGCACAATTTGAGGGGACAGAAATTTGTGTCTGAAACATAGTGGACATTCTTGAGTGCTCTTATTCATTCCATAATGGCTTCAATAATGAGTGTATTCTTGGAAGTAAAATCAAACCCTTCAAGTTTTAAACAACTATCATATGAGTATAAATCTAACATAGTGATTCATTTTTAGGCTACATAGACTATTTTCTTTCTTAAACTAACTTAAACAGGTCTTCACTATAACCCGCCAAAATAAAATGTTGGTTTAACCCTTAAATGCATGACTGTTTCATTCTTACATATTTGGGTCTTGCACTTATTTTGTCATTATAGATTCATTTATTGTTGTGCAGAAAAAAAAAGAAAAAAAAGTAAAATCTTACACACCTCGGGGCCCTAAAACTAGTGGGAAAACAGAAGGTTTTCAAGAAGGTTGATGTCTAACCTTAAAAAATGAATGAGGAGGAGGGTAGTGAAGGACGTCCCCCTTTGCTAAAGACCCGAGGTATGCATTTAAGGGTTAACTTGATGAACTTGTGGCAGAAATATATTATTATTTTATAGTAGAATGTACCTCTTGAAGCAATATATTAATAATAATAATGATATTAAAAACTTCCTTATTTTAATTAGCAGTAAACTTTTGCATTTTGATGTCAAAAATAAAAGAATAACTTGATAATGTGTTATGCCTTCTTTTGATTTTTACAGTTATCTGTAGGCTACACAGCATCAGCAACAGTTTTTACTCAGTATAGTGACCGTTCTTTGTAAATTGTATGTGATTGTAATTATAATAATTATACACATTGCAATAATGACCGTACGTGTCCACTGGTGCAGAATGGCTGGAGCTGATTCGACATTTTCAGTATATTTTCTATAAAAGCTGAGTGACACGCTGCTGCAGGGGATTCCCAGCATGGAGCACATGACTGCTGAACTTAATGCACATGAAGTGCAGACAGTGACGCATGTCATGAGTGTTCAGTGTTGTATTTAGTGCTCAGATTTATGTTACTGTGTTTAATTCAGGTTTTAAATGCAATTTGAAGACTGGCTGGGCTAATACAAGTGTATATAATTGGCACATTGGGCTGTTGAGAAGAATGTATTTGTTTCTCTCAGCTGTAATCGTGTGTTCAAAATGTTTGGTCAGGTTAAAGGGTAAAAATATAAATGAAAATTGTATTAATTAGAATACATAATGGCATGCACCTTGCTTAGGCATTCAGTATAATACAGATAGTTTACGAAACTATCTTTGTAATTGTGGCAAGCAGCGAGGCTGATGAACCGTGAGAACGGGGCGAGGCCGGTGGTTGTGAGGCCGGTTCCCACCTCCTTATTCCCATATCAACACACTCCATTACAGTGACCTTAGGAATATTAATGGGAAGATTCAGTGGCTAAATGAGAGAGCCTTTCTGTTGGATGCCCCATTTTTGCTGCCTGGCCTATTTGGTTAATTAGTTAATGTTGTCACCGATAGATTTCAGGTGGCCAAAAAGCAATTAGCAAAATTCCAGTCGTTTATGCCTTATGGGGGCCAAGAGCCGGTGGTCTCTACAAGTCAGGCCCGGCCAGGGCTTAGCTTGTCAATCACTCAATCAACTTTTTTTATAGCGCTTTTACAATGACGATTGTTTCAAAGCAGCTTCACAGTGTTAAACAGGACAATACTGCAGCAAAATATGATTTGGCTGTACCGTCGTTCTGAAGAAAACAGTGATGTTATCAGCTTATATTATTTTACCATACAGCGACAATGTTGGTAGATCAGTATTATAGTTTATAGAATTAAATACAACCTAATTAATTAATTTTATTTGTATATTTAGTTGAATAACTTCGATCATAATTTTTGTGTCGGCAACTGAGCAAGCCAAGCCAAAGGCGACCAAAACTCCATCAGGGCATGATGGAGAAAAACAAACCTTGGGAGAAACCAGGCTCAGTCGGGGTGTCGGGTTCTCCTCTGGCCTTTTAACAAACAGTTTATGATTATTATTCTGGCAACCTAATCATTTTAGAAAAAAAAAAAATCATATTAGATCGGAATATTCTACATTTCTGGGTATCACGCAAGAGACAGGGAAGAAAATGAATATTTGAAAAATCAGAGTCGTCTTGCTGGAGACGGGTTTATTGAGGATGACGTACCGGTGAGGATGAGACACTAACTGACACAGACTCAGCAGACACTCCAGGATGCACTGGTCATGTCTGGACGCAGGTCCACCATCCGATCCGGACACGGTCTGGATCCGGCCGACTGCAGTAAACCTTGGGATAAACAGAGAGTAGATGCTACTATTTTTATGATGTAACAAGTACATCAGGTGTTATGGAAAGTGTTCCCGGTTCCGGCTGACCTAGTTAATGCAGCCTAACAATCAGTCAATTGTCCTACACACTTGCCTAGGGCTAGGGAGGAGCAAAAGGCCAGTGTGTCTGCCAGTGTCCCCTCTCCTCAGGACTGGGCATCGCACTCAGCCATTCAGGGCAAGGGCAGAATTAAGGACTGTCACTGCTGCTAAGAAATAAAAAAGCAAGATCTTTATGATCTTAGCAATATCAGTGCCTTTCTAATCATTGTATTGTTTACTACAGACATCAGTAAATAGGTTCCAGTGTCTATAGTGACGCAAAAACATGAAATAAAATATAAATCCTGTATAATGTTAATTAGTTTACATCTGCTTATTTATTGGTGTCAGTTAAGAAGTAACCCGGTCAACCAAGCCAGAACAACAGTTGATCAGATTTACACCACAAGCATGAGCAGAAAACATAAATCCTTATTGCCCTGACTGGACTAAAAGCATGAAGTGTCTAATGCAGGGCTATTCAAATCTTACCCTGGAGGGCCAATGCACTGCAGACTTTAGCTCCAACCCTGATCAAACACACCCACCTGTGATTTTCTAAAGATCCTAAAGACATTGATTAGCATGTTCAGGTGTGTTTGATCAGGGTTGGAGCTAAACTCTGAACCGCATTGGCCCTCCAGGGTAAGATTTGAATAGCCCTGGTCTAATGGTTTAGCAAGTTAAATGGCTGAGGGGAGAAGGTTTGAAGAATGACCGAATGAACATTCAAAAAAGGCACCTATGAAACATAACCTGGCCTCAGGTGTAATATAGATTTGCAATATATATTTTTTATCTCAGTAAGAGTAAGAGGCAACTTAGAGGGCCTACAAATTTGCCACCGTTTTTAAGTGGTGAAGGTGAAGTCTACGTCAATAGCAAACTTTAGAGTCACCTTGAGAGTCAGAAACGTATCACAGTCTGACTCCAAAGGCTGGAAGGGAGCCTCTGATAAAACCTTTAGTACTACAGAAAATATCCATGCACTTTTTAGAAATACAGGGTGATAAGGCCAGACCATCAGATCTTGATTTTGGCAAGCTTCCCCCTAAAACTGAAGAATAGTCCTGTGTTGTGGCAGAATGCCTATGTGGAAATGTGTGTCCTTTAGATCTATTGTGACAAACCATATTATTGGATTGCATTTTAAATATGATAAGTTTAAAGCATGAACATCTTAAACCTGCATTTCCGCAGAGTATGGTTCAAGGCCTAGAATCAGATGCAACCCTCCCTCCAGACCAGAAAGAAGTGGCTGGAAAAGCTTGATTATCTTGAGGGAAGAGGAAGACATTCTATGCCCCCTTTGGCCAGACTATAATGCAACTTATTGCTTCTTTTTAGCTGTCTTAACAGCAATGATAGTCATTAAGTCTGCCCTTGCTCTGGAGTGTGATGCCCGGACCCCCAGTCCTGATGAGAGGAGACACTGACAACCACACTGGCTTTTTGCTCTTCCCTAGCCCTGTAGAAGCTAGGCCCTGGCCTAGCCTGGCTCGAACAAGTCACTGGCTCATGGCCCCGGTAAGGGATAAACTGCTGGAATGCTTTATGACCACCTTAAAACATATTGGTGACCACATTAACTGTGCCACCAAATAGGCCAGGCAGTGAAAATAGGGCATCTAACAGAAAGGCTTTCTCTTTCTTTTTGATGCTGAAGAGGTTGAGCCACATATGCCTGTCCATAGCAACCAGAACAGCCATTTAATGGCAATGTAGGGGCTGTCTGCTTAGTGACATGGATAGATAAATATGTGGCTTGACAGAGTTCCCTCACCGACTGAGGGTCTATTTTCTTTGCCAGAGTCCACTACCTCATATGCTTTTCTCATGAGAACAAAAGTAATTTTACAGGGCATTGAGGGCATGTGGGGGCTCTTTAGCGTCGATGCCAATACAGGGAGAGATAGGTAGGTAGAATCACTTCAACCTGTAGCATTGGCACATATCAATGCTCCTTAACCCTTAAAGACCGAGACAGCAGCCCATGGCTAAAAATAACTATCCTTCTAAAATGTTTAATAACCTTTAAACTGCTAATCCAATCTGTATGCTGTAAACTGGTATAACATAGGTGTAACATTTCTTGTGATTGATCATTCAGAGGCTCTGTAGTCAGCGTGGATCCGTCATCAAAATATCCAGATTTGATGTGTCAAGGAAAAGCACATGGGTTATTTTCCTGAGCCAAACAGAAATTATTTTTTTATCATTAAAAACCCACCCCCGTGCCCAGATTCGTCGAAAGTGTCATCAACTCAACCAATAAACACAGTGTTTGGTCTTTTGAACCACCAATCACATGTTTCTCAGAAAAATTAATGTGAAAGTGGGTGTGAATTTGCATGCATGAAACAAACAGAAATAAACGCGTACAGAGCACTCTCTCACATAGCAAAGCACACTAAAGTCAGTATATTTCTCTATTTGTATGTAGTTTGTGTTTTTACACCGTTTTACTCGTGAGAAGATTATTTGCGGAGAGGTTGAAATGTCCGTTTATGAAAATAGCTGCCCACGTGTAAACGTAGCCTCAGTATGTTTTATTGCACGGTTTGATGTCACAACTTGTTGTATTGTTTGCATTTGTTTTTTATGTTCAAATTATAATATATTTGTCTGAAGAAAAATGTTTGTTTGTCATCAAATGTTTGTCAGTGTTGTTATTTTATAACAATCATTCTATTTACTTTACTCGTTGAGCTTTTTAGGATACATTGTCAGTAAATAAAATGCACCTGTTTTCACTCAAAACCTAGAAACGCCTAGAATAATATTATAATAAATGTGTATAACTTGCTGATGGATTGTTACATGTAGACAATCTGGAAGTTCTTCTGGAAGTATAAAACAGCCAAGTCTAACTTTCTAAAGGAAAAAAATCCACACATCATGAAGTTCTGTTTGAGTTCACAGTAAAAATACCAAAATTTTTTGCTGCCGTTTTTCTTAAAATTATATTAATTTAAATCATTCCCAGAATAAATAAATTCAAAATTGGGACATCAGAGGAGTTAGATGGAACTTCAGGTTCTCTTGTTTAAAATTATATGGCACTTGATGCAAACTGCTAGAATATGTGAGAAAAACTACGTCAGGCACGTCAGACACCCTAAAAATGTTCTAGGTTTTTAAGGGTAAAACCCCACGATAGCTGAATAATTTGACATTGCAGGGTTATGGACCCAAGCCAAATATAGGAAGCCTCAGAACTTCAACTTCAACCTCAATGTTGGGATCCAGAAAGAACGGTGGATGTCTACAGAAAGGTTGACTTCGACCATTAGTAAGAAAGTGCTCATCTAATGTACTCCTCGAATATTTCTATTTATGATCTGTACTTTCTAAACTAAATGAGAGCAAGTGAATATCTCAAGCAGCTCCCCATATGCCCAAGAGTGAGAAAGGAAGTAGTATGTCTAAGTACAATTGCTCAGAACCAGAGGCAGCTGACCATACGTTCTTGTCTGGATCAAAAGAAATTGCCAGACAAGGTTTTGAATCCGGAACAAGGTGTCTCAAGCTCATCATGTGCGAGCCTTATGATCTGAGCTGATCTGAGCCTCAGCAGATGTGGGACCCAAACCATGGGAAAAAGACACCTGTCTCCCATCCCTCAAGAAAAAAGCCTACTCATTGTGAATTGTAAATTGTGAACGCCATCCCTTGTAAAATAACAATGGAGGAACACACTATTTGTATTGTTTACTGGATGCTGTTTCACTCATGCAGACAAATAGACAAACAATATATTTCTTTCTCTCATACAAACATCCAAACACGCGGCTTCATGAAGACAAAGAAGCTGGTGATGTCTATCTTCAGGGATCTATTTATGGTCTTTGGCCAATGCAATTGGTGTGTTTCCTCATGTGCTTCAGACACATGCTCATGTGTAAGCGTCCCCATAGCGTCAAGTACCCTTGAAAGGAAACTGCATTTTCTGTATATAATTTCTGGTTTAAAAAAAGGGAACAGGAAAGAAATAGATACAGACCCTTGACATAAATCAGCACAATTTAATTTTGTAATTATATGAGGGATTAAAAAGTAAACATCTGTTTTGGTAAAATAGCTTATTCAGGAAAAATAGCTTATTCTTATATACAGTCTTGTTCAAAATAATAGCAGTACAATGTGACTAACCAGAATAATCAAGGTTTTTCGTATTTTTTTTTATTGCTACGTGGCAAACAAGTTACCAGTAGGTTCAGTAGATTCTCAGAAAACAAATGAGACCCAGCATTCATGATATGCACGCTCTTAAGGCTGTGCAACTGGGCAATTAGTTGAATTAGTTGAAAGGGGTGTGTTCAAAAAAATAGCAGTGTGGCATTCAATCACTGAGGTCATCAATTTTGTGAAGAAACAGGTGTGAATCAGGTGGCCCCTATTTAAGGATGAAGCCAACACTTGTTGAACATGCATTTGAAAGCTGAGGAAAATGGGTCGTTCAAGACATTGTTCAGAAGAACAGCGTACTTTGATTAAAAAGTTGATTAAAAGTCACTTTGATTAAAAGTCACATTGTACTGCTATTATTTTGAACAAGACTGTATATATGAGTATTTTTTCAGCATGCATGTACAGTTTTAACCTACATTTATGATCTCAAAATAGGCCTCTCTATGTAGTAAAACCTGACTTCATGACCACATCCTAACTGTCCTTTATGTTTGTCGATAATGGAAATGAAATTTAAAATTTTTATTATACAGAAACTGAAGCCAGAGTTTAATTTGCCATAAATACTTAATCTTGATTTTCTTGTTGGAGATAAGATGTGGATCAGTTTTAGGGACACACATACAAAGAGATATATCTCACAATGTTATTTCTATTCAGATAAATGTGTCTCAATTAATCCTAAATTTACATGTTTTGAGGTTTGATGGTCACATTTTGTGTTCCTCCAAGCATATAATCAACATTTCTAATATAAAATAACAATGTTAAGGCACAATTATCCTAAAATGTCAGTCGCTTTTCAATACGACGGCTGCCAAATTAAATTCAAATGAGTCGTCATTATGCACATTTTTATTTCTACAAGATACAGATGAAACATCATAACAATTATATGTCTGAGTGTCGTATCAGTGATTAAAGGGGTAAAATTAAGATTCTGTCATCAAATTTCAAATGAGGGTGCTCTTATGTTGCTCTTTTTTGTGTTGCTTTTTTCTATACAAAACAGTTCAATGTGACTGTGACTTTTTGGAGTTTTGTATCTGTTGCAGCATAAATATTCCTAATGTTTCTAATATGGGTTCATTAAGAATGTATTTATTATTATTTATTTATTTACAATAAATACATATTTTTTGAAGGATCACATGGTAATGATGCTGAAAATTCAAATCTGCACCAAATGAATAAATTACATTTAAATATACATTCACATAGCAAACGGTTATTTTACATTGTTTTTTTTTACAATAATATTTTACAATAGTTCTGTTTTTACTGTATTTTGTTCAAATAAATGCAGTCTTGGTGAGCAGAAGAGACATTTAATATATTATAACATTATATATTGAACTATATACAATAATTGAAAAATGCAATCTCTGTCTTTTACACATTTAAAATCACATAAGTTTAATCACGATAACTAATTGTATATTTTCATATAGTTTCTCATATGAACTGTTTATGTTTTTTGTGCAGGTCTCCGGAGGGAAAATGTTCCACTGACTTTCAGTTCTGCAACCTCAAAGTAAGACACACGCACACACGCGCGCACGCACGCACGCACGCACGCACACACGCACGCACGCACGCACACACGCACGCACGCACACACACACACACACACACACACACTGACATTCCATAGACATAACGGTTTTTACAAACTGTATATACAATCCCCTTACACTAACCCCTACCCCTAAAACTACCCATCACAGAAAAACTTTTACAGATTTTTTTTTTTTCAAAAAAAAATTATTATGCATGATTTATACTGTTGTTTCCTCATGGGGACCAAAATAAATGTCCCCACTGGACATTTCGTCCCCATAATTTAGGGAATACCAGGACCACACACACACACACACACACACACACATTGCATGAACAGTTCTGAGAATTTTGAGTTTAAAGGCAAATATTTGGTCAGTTGCTGATAGTTGTTTTGGTTGGAATGCCATTAGAGACAGATGAAGATGAAGATGTCTGTTTGTCTCTGCTGAAGTCTGCCTGTGGCATCATGCTTTGATGAATATGGATCTCTTAATGCTCGCCTTAATGCTGATGGGCGAGTGTGACCGATGTTTGAAAATTGTGATCATTGGTGTTTGTTTGCATTGGTTTGTGGATCTGTGTGTCGACACACTGACGTTACTGAGGACATCGTTTAAACCCCACAGAGACGATCATCAGCGCTGATTTGTCACACACTTGACTGCTGAATTTGTCTCTATAATGTGCTGTTGTTTCTTGTGTTCGGTCTTGATGTCTTGCAGATGTTACAGAAGATCTCACTGATGAACGATCATATACACTAATTTGCCACCATGACTGAAATGAACAATAGATCCGGTTCTTTAGGATGTGTCATCTGAACAGATCTGCATCCACTCATATTCATATTTAATCGACTCTAACCTCCACTCTTACCCAAACCGCAGTTATGATCAGTGACTTGTGTCAGGTCCTCTCCTCACTACTCTTCTTGACACTCCATTTAACCTGTTTTTGAAGTTTAACTGTTTTATCTTACTTCAACTTACCTGTCTGCTGTCTTTTATGTCACAGTCTGCAGTGAAAGTTTAAGACTGCATATTATTCCAGGGTTTTTGCTGTCTTGAAGGGCTCTCTGGGAAGGGGACAACATTTGTAAATGCTTTCCAAAACAAAAGTGAACATTTCAATCTCTTCACAAAGGGCCCTTCCACAAGTTTGCGAAGACGATAGTCACTTGAAGGAAGCGATTTTATCATTTATCGTCATGTGACCCAGGGTGGCAAATCCTTGCGATTCATTTTAAAGCTAGATGGCGGGGAATTATGAATTTTTTTTGGGTCACATTTTTGTCATATATTTCATATGAAGTTTAGATAAGTTTCATAGGTAAGAAATGTGTTTAATATTACACTAGGTAAATGTGACTACATAGAAGGGTCCAACGATGAGACAACAGACATTGAGAACAGACGCACACACTATTTGCAACAATTATATTAAAGGGATAGTTCACCCAAAAATGAAAATTACCCCATGATTTACTCACATTCAAGCCATGCGAATACTTTTATACGAATACAATCAGAGTTATATTACTCAATGTCCTGGCTCTTTTAAGTATTATAATGGCAATGAAGCCCCAAAATGTAAAAAAAATAACGATTTAATGATAATTTGTTAAATAATTATATTATTATAAAAGTAATCCGCGTGGCTCCAAGGGGTTAATAAAGGTCTTCTGAAGCTAATCGATGGGTATTTGTGAGAAAATATCCATATTTAACACGTAAAATATTAAGCTTCCGGGGGTCTGCCTTCCGGGGGTCTACAATAAGTTATTTTCACTATAAACCACACATATAATATAAAGATATTACTGAAGTTGTTGATTTAACAGTATAATAGTATTACAATATTAATTGTTAATTTACAATATTAATATTTATGGAAAATTAATCATATTAAAATGTAATATTGTCTTAATTTCTTGATTTTAAAATGTTAAATCGTTGAGCTTTTAGTTTGGCTGATAAGCAATTTTAATTACATGTTTATGAAGATATTGTGCAAGTTTTGTTCACAAATGTACGTTATAGTGACTCTAATGAACAAAGTGACATGTCTAGTCTGAAACACACAGCACAAGTATTTTTGGTACAGTTCCAATGTAAAATCCATGTGATCATAAAATGGCGACGTGGAAAACATGGAAAATTCATGTGGTTATCCGTGTATGAGATGCACAGAGTCGGTTTGTATTCAAATTTCACTATGACAGTGTGCCTGGAAATACAAATAATCTTAGGAGTCAACATAAAAAATAAAACAGGCCATTAGCATTTCGATCACCACAGCCATTTTTTGGAGGAAACGTAAAAATGGTCATATTTTATATTGGAGTGAGTTTAGAGGAGGGGAATTAGAGTGATTCAGCTTTGAACGGCCTTCAGACACGATTTACAGCCTGCAATTTACTGAAGTTCAAACAGCCAAGACTGAAGGGTCATCGTCTGTCTCTCTCTCTCCAATAAAACTGTCTCTCAGCTAAAACACACACACACACACACACACACGTCTAATCTTTGCTGCTGATTTCAGATGTACAGCCATTATTGTAATAATAATAATAATAATAATAATAATAATAATAATAATAATAATAATAATAATAATAATAATAAACAATACATCCTCTGGTTTTGCTGAACAACCTTTTTGTCAAGGTTGAGAGAGTAAAACACAGATCTATTTGAGTCACACATTAAAGGCCAGATTTACTAAACAGGGCGAATTCCATAAAAGTGCAGATGGGAGTAGAAAGTTCTGCCTGTGATCTACTGATGATATTGTCTGGCTATCCCCAGACCAAGCTCAATTTAAAATTGAACATTGTTCTGGGGAGTCTGCTCTGTATGTTCTACTGCACAAGAGGTGTGATAAACAGGCATAATTCAAACTCAGTATGCAATTGGACAGTTCTTCAACCAATCAGACCACAAGAGGCGTGATCAATGGGCATTGACCCATTGCTTCGCTTTCCCACATCGTATTAAACCTGCCAATAGCGTGCCAGGCGGATAAGCCAGTCTGTAACAGAACAGTCAAACAGAAGCCATATAAATGAATGTACAGGTTTCCAGACTGAGTTGCAGGGCGAAATCAAATCGCGGGCAGATCAGTCTGGGTTTACCCAGCCTACTGATTAAAAGAACACAGCAAATTAAAGAACACAGACGCAGCCGGATCATTTCCATAATGATCAACGCAATCTACCAGTTAGTGTCTGGTTTAACACACACTTTTTTGGGAGGTAAATAATGCCAGTAAGCCTTAGTAAATCACCTTCTGCGATTCATTTAAATAATCTCCTCCCATACATTTTGCACTTAAAACTCCTACAAATACAATGCAATAAGATCAGCTGCAAAAATAACTTTGTCCATGCCTTTTCAGCGCTAATGTATCACTAGGCGTCTTTAGTAAATCCTGACAGTAGTGGTACAGAAATGGTTCAGGTTTCTTTATTTTATACCCGTAGTAAATTAGGTTTCAGGGAACACGTTCAGGCTGTTTCTCATACACCTTATAGACAATACAATAGACAACACTGTAAAAAAACAACACTCACTAATAATAATAATAATAATAATAATAATAATAATAATAATAATAATAATAATAATAATAATAAACTCATTATATATTGTTGTTTATATTATATATATATATATATATATATATATATATATATATTTTATTATTGCAACACTCTTTCTTTATTTTACTTAAAAGACTTGAAAAACCTTACTTAGAGTTAAAACTACTCTTAAAAAACCTTGTACACATTCCTAGAGTATTGTATAATATAAAATAAAAATAAAGATATACAGTGGCAGCTCAGAGATGTACAGTAGCATTTAAGTATGAAATTGAATTAATAAATGTAGGCTCAAATTAAAACTACATAGCCTTCAATATACAATATACATTGATTTAAATCTACTGTATTAAAGTAGTTTTTTTTTTCAGTGAGTGATTTCCGCTTTGTCTTTTTTTAAAAACAATTTTTTTATTAACATCATTTTAGAGGTAGGGTTCTTTGAGTATAACTCTCTGACATCAGCATTTCAAGTGTGTCTAAACCTCTCCTAACTTTAGTGCATATGATTGGATATTTGCTCATATCAGCGCGTAGACTCACAGTATTTAAAACGGAGAGAAATAGAAATAAATAATTATATGCAAAGCTATATTGAATATTGTGGCATTCCCAGACATATCAGCAATGTTCACTTGGGTTTTGTAATTGGATGCAATGGTAATCTGAGTGAAAGTTACAATCTACAGATGAGTATTGCCAGTGCAATTTACTTTTACATAAAAAAAGAAGTGGTTCTAGTAAGTAAATATGACTTAGAAATAGCCCGAGTAAAGATTACAATCACTTTCTGTGTGGAAAAAGTTGCCTAGCTTTTTTTTAAGTAAATGTCACTCCAATTTTTTTTCAGTGTACATAGAGATGAGATGACAAAGAGATGAAGCTACTGCTTTTACCATAAAAAATTAAATAAATGTGTGTGTGTATATATATATATATATATATATATATATATATATATATATATATATATATATATATATATATATATATATATATATATATGGATTTTTAAATGACACCAGTAAAGACGATATTACATATGTAATTAAATTAGTATTTTAAGAAACCTTTTGTAATCAGAGAGTGACTCCCAGAATCGGAATCGGATTGGAACAAGATCCCCACCCCTACATTCAATAAACTCTTTAAACAGTTCTCAGATGGTGTGATTTATTCTGTTGTGATTTTTTTTTTTTTTTTATTCTATTGAAACATCTTACAAACCATTCTAGCTGTCAACAGCATCGTTCTGCAATTTCAACTGACTTTTGTTTTGTGCTGATCAGTAAATCCATCTTGGCAAGAATGAAAGTGCTACAATCTTCCCCTGGAGTAAAAGCCCATCTGAAAGACTTGATTTAGTCAAGCTTTATTTTGAGAGTTTATTCGTGTAGTTAGTGTAGTGTGTGTGTGTGTGTGTGTGTGTGTGTGTGTGTGTGTGTGTGTGTGTGTGTGTGTGTGTGTGTGTGTGTGTGTGTGTGTGTGTGTGTGTGTGTGTGTGTGTGTGTGTGTGTGTGTGTGTGTGTGTGTGTGTGTGTGTGTGTGTGTGTGTGTGTGTGTTTACGGATCAGTTAGTTGTATAATTCCTAAAAACAAATCCGTTATTAAACCATTGCAAGAGTGGGGCAGTTTATGAAATGGTATAAATGTGTATTTCTGGATTGCATAGTACATTGTGCAAGTTCATAAACTTGCATAATGAGTTACTCAATATTGTGCTGAAAAGTTTGAGCATGGAAGAAAGGATGATTCCATAATGAAGATAATTAACTTCAGAGAGCTGCGTCTGGACCGCTGGCTCTGGTTTTGTAGGGAAATGAAGAGGAGAATTCAATTATCGGAGTTTTCTGAATCGTGACTCTGCAGAAATAATTATCTCTCATGTTTTTGTGCGTATGTTAATTAGACCTTTAGAGTCAAAAGGAGAACAATGTTTAGACATAGATCCAGTAAAGGAAAAAAGGGTATTGGCTTAACAAATACAATAAACTAAAACATGGCTACAAAGCAGGATCTCATGAAACCTTGTTTGGTCTGGTGTAAAACTATAGTCTGGCTCTGCCCTCCAAGGTACTTCCGCTCAATTTTCATTTTCCTTCAGTACTCTGTCTGGGACTGCTGTGTAGTCTTAGGTTTTCTCCGAACAAATTTTTACCGTTCCAATCAGCGAACATAGGGAGTGGCTAAGAACGATGACGTTGATGTCGAGCGCTAGTTTGAGTTGTAGTTCAATAATGGCGGCGGAAAAAAAAGCGAATGAAACCATTCAATCCGTTGTGGCACCGCTGCCGAATATCCAGAAGTAAAAGCCGGAGCAAAAACAATTTTTGTTGGGGTTTGTTGGTGACCCTCCTTCCCAAAAGGGGGAATTCGGGAAAAGTTTTATTTTCCAGCTCGCTCCGTTAGTGATGAAGGAGTTGGCTGAAGCTATTCGGACGGTAACTGTTTCTCGCGGGGTCAGAAGGTATTGCCATCATTTAAGTTATAGGGACTGGTCAGTTATTTTATTGCTGTCCGTCTCTCACCACCCATGTAAAAATCCCCAGCCGAGTTACCTACTGCTTTTGACAAACACCAGGTTGTGTGGTGATGTAATAGCTGTCCGAATCCACATCTCTGAGTTTTCAAGAATATATCACTTCAAAATTCACTGTTTATAATCATTTTTGACCACTGCAGAGCACCATACGGTTGCTTTGATGTTATTAGGAAGCATTTATATACTTGTATTTCCTTAAAATGCTGGCAAGTATTTACAAGAGCAATATATTTCATCACCGCTCAAACAAATGAAAATAAATTGGTCTGTTATTCATAGCAGCATTTATTTGAATACCAAGCATATGACATTTTTTTTACAGCATCATGTTACGGACCACGAGTGGCGCGTTCCCGATCACAAAACTCTCCCCTCTACCGTGAATAAATCTCAATCCGAATGCACGAGTTTTAGGTTTTATCCTATGTCTGAGATACCCTTTTATCAATGAGTTGGCATGCACAAGTGCACATTTACATTGTCGGATTTGTGTGAAACAGGCGAAGAGCGCATGACATACATCACGACCAAACGTTAGTGATTGGTTATGGCAGATCCAGAGTGGCTCAGGGCAGATCCAATAGTTTTAAACCTCAACACCCGCCTTCGCGGAAATAAACCCTTGTCAATGGAGAGTGGCCAGACTCTATGTACAAATGAAATGTACTAGAGTCTGGTAAGACCAGGCTAGTGTAAAACTGGGTCTGGGTCAAATAACTTTGTTCACCCCGAGGACTGATTTAGTGGGAGAAATCTTTCATTTGTTGATCATATTAATCTCAATGGTAGCTGCTTAGCTGGATTCCATCTTTGCTCATACCACTCACTTCTGTGGCCAGCAGGGACGTCACTAGGATTGGAAGACGGGGGGGCTTAGCCCCAGGGTATTTGTAACGCGTTTGCAAAATCTAGTATTTTGCTTTTTCACTTTAGCTAGATTACAGTTTTCCATAGCATACCAATCCTCTTTCCTTTACTTCAAGAAAATGTAGCTAAAGGCAAGCAGGTCATTAAAAACAACTTACAATTTGACTGTATAATGATTCACAACACTTACCAATCTTCCTTTCACCATTAGTGTGTGTATCGGTGTGTGTGGGCGAGAGGGCATATCGAGCTCAAACCAAACTTTAGTTGCCGATACAGGAGCCGTGCGCTGATGTGCTTTCCTATTTGCCGCGTTTGCAGCACGTGACTGATCCGCGGCTGTATACCACAAACTCAACATTTATTAATTATTTTTTATTTTAAATGTAAAAGTTGTTAGGATATTGAACATGGATTGTCATCACTCTAATTCTCTTGTATACACTCTTTCATAGATGAAACGCTTTAAAGCACTATTATAATATAAACAACGTTTTATTCAATTCCTTTATTCCAATTCCTTTATATTTATATAGCCTTTAGATCTATATATTAAGTTGCTCACACAAGGTAGCAAAAATTTAACCATATGTTATAGTCAATGTTAAAAATCACACTTTACAATAGAAAAAAAAGAAGTGTCTTTTATTTCTTAAATCGTTCTTTTTTTTTCAAGAAATCCAGCAGGTTTTTTTCACCTCCAAAAAGGAAGGAGGAAGGACGAGTGCTATCCATTTTGTCTTCTTATTTAGCTAAATGCCAGGTATGATTTTGTTTTATTTACAAAAAAACTAAATGGAAGCTTATGATATATTTGTTTAGCGATTTATTTCATTCATCTCCCTCTTTCTGGTGTACCGTTGTATTGTGTGACATAGTCAGTGAAGGCATATCCAGGGCGGGTTTTACAGGAGGGCTGCGAGGCATGATTTCGACTCCCTCTATTTATTATAGTTGCAAATGGAATGTACATTTTTTTAGAAATATGAATGTTTTAAACTGACAAAACAAGCACGTAACAAAATTACTGAAAGATAATTTAAACGAGAACTGAAATGTAATATAAGCTTATTGAAAATTAATGAACATAAATTATTGATTATAATTAATTACATTATAATTAATTAATACATGCAATCATAATAATGAAATATTACTAACATAGCATTGTTTTGTTTTTTTAATTGTGACATAAAACATATTTTCATTTTGATGAAGCATTGTTTTATAGTGTTTTTCCTTATTGTAAATTGACAGCCCTGTCAACACCATAAGCTATGGATACAACACAGGTTATTGATATTAAATAACACAGGTTATTGATATTAAATAACACAGGTTATTGATATTAAATAACACAGGTTATTGATATTAAATAACACAGATTATCGATATGAGGGTTGGGTTAGTAAACAAAGGCAGATGATAGTGAATATCCATTTAAAGTAATTTCTGCATGAGACATATTTATATTGCTGGATAAAACAGCACAAGGGTTTAAAAACTGTTACAGATGAGTGACAAAATGAAAAATGACAGAACGAATACTCAACAGCAGATGTACCGCAAACAGATGTGCACACATTAAAATCATCTTGCAGCGACTTCAGATGAAAACAGGTCAAGCTTACGCACCTGACTGTGTCCTGCGGGATTTCACAATACATCTTTAATTAAGAAAACAATCTTCCTCTACTCAGAGTTCACTACACTGAGACCTACTTCTGGATTTACCGTCTTTACTGGTGTTGTTTTTATTGAGAAGTTTCTCATCTGAGAATGACCTTTAATCTGTGTTTAAGAAACAGATTTAAAATGGACAGTTTGTCTTTTGATATAAGTCTGTTCAGTAGATTGTATGATCATTATATTTTTTAATCACCGGAGAGCTGATTCATAATGAGGCATGCAATGATGAACTGTAACCATGTAAGTCTGCAATAAGCTGTCGGTTTATTGAGAGAAACTCTCAAGTGGGTAAAGTAGTTCTGGAAAATGTCACAGTTCTGGGAAACTTCCTGTTAGATAAGAATGGGCTCACATTATTTTACATTTTTGAAAATATCAAATGTTTTAATAATCTCATTCTGTACGTCACTCAAGACCAATTTACTCAGCTTGATATAAAAGTCTTTAACTGTGTGTTATTCTATATGAGGTGATTTTAAGCTTTAATGGAGGTCTTGTTCATTTCCTTTTCACTCTCTAAGTATATTATATACGTATGTATATATGAGGCAGACATACTCACACACACACACACACACACACACACACACACACACACACACACACACACACACACACACACACACACACACACACACACACACACACACACACACACACACACACACACACACACACACATATAGAATTTGTATTTATTTATTTATTTATTTATTTATTTATTTATATTTTTAAGGTGTCATGAACTGGCTTTTTTATTTTTTTTATACTGTTGTCTGAGGTCAACTAATGACATTCATGTGGTTTTTACATTCAAAAACATCATAAGTCTACACTGGTTTTGAGGCTGTCTTCTGAATGCTGGGTTTTGATGGGCGTGCCACAATGGAGACTTAGCCTTTTACACTCCTTGCCATTTTTGGGGATTTCCGCCTGGATTTGGCCTACTCAAATTGAAAAGCTTCCCATACACACATACAGTGGTCTAAATAAAATAAAAAAATGAAACATTTTGACAGGAAACTCTTTGAAGTTACATAAAACACATTTTCCTTCAGACCCGTCTCTTTGTTAGTCAGGTTTCCCCCTCTGATTTGCGTAATATCAAGCATAGCGTCAGTTCAGGTCACGTTAGTCAAGCTCACATCAGCTGACTGTCAGCTGATCGATCCCGATCTCAGGAAAATGCATATAAATCGAGTGCGCAATCTCATAGAATGTATACGCTAAAATGAGTTTTGGTGTGCATATGGTACGCGGTTTTTCACGTGCATATGATACGCACTTTATGGCGTATTATACATACGAACCACCCACCCCACCACCCACAACCTACCCAAGAGTGTGTCATATGCACGCCATAATGTGTGTATCATATGCACGCAAAAAACTGCGTAGCAATTGCATATCCATTCCACAAGATTGCACACTCGTACTATTGATACGCATTACATGTGATCGTGTTGGCTGATCATGTCTACCTATTTGAATATGACATATAAATAAGCTCCTTCAGTACTAACAGGCGATATCGGGTTCTCCAGAGCTCGTTTATGGATGCGCAGGGAGTTCTTGCCCAGAACAGAATCATACCGGCAATCCAAACCATATGGTAAGAGTCAAACAATCATCTTTGACGATAGTGGTCCAGACAGAAATGAAGTCGCAACTACGTCATATAAAGTCACAGTTTTGTGGTTATCATATCGCAATTGTGTCAAAATTGAGAGATATAAGGTCAGAATTTGGAGAAATAAATAAATTTCCCTTAGAATAAGGCTCGCATTTTTGTATCTTACAATGAGAAAAGTAGTCAGTATTTCTCGTAATTGCAAGTTTATAATTCTGACTTTATGACTTTCATTCATGACATTTTACCTTGCAATTGCGACAAGATAAAACATTACAATTCACTTTTACATTGTATTAGCTAATAGCATTTTATGGTTCCAAAATAAACAGATTTGAATCATGATTAGAAATATGTTAATAAATAATAATAGTAATAAAATAATAATAACAAATCCTTTCAATAACAGTTTAAACTTTAGAGAGTTTGTCTGCCTCTATCCATTAGTTAGAATCATATTGCTTACATGATTGGGCCAGGCCGTTAAATTATCAGAAAAAGTAATGCGCTCAGTTTCACGTTGTGACCGCATCACCCCCTCGAGTGTGCATTATTTTTCTAATGATTCAATGGCCGTCCTAAATTATTCCTTACTTATTTGTTTTGAAACCATAAAGGCCTAGCCTTGGTAATGAGGAGCATGTTTTTACCTGTGTATACCCACTCCCGGGTGCTGCAAACTTGGCCACGTAGTAAACGGACAGGCCTTTGGGTTTTTATTTTATTACTAACTTTTCATTAGATTATTTCATGTGATTAATTACTTAATTGAGCTCTATTTGAAGGCTAGATGATATCTTTAATTTATTAGTTACCTATAATCATTAATTACATTTAAATAGATTTGGTGTGGTTCCAAAATTGGAACCAAGAACTGTGAAATATGAATGGTATTGGTACTGACTACTGACATTTTGGTACCGCGACATTCCTATTTATCGTTATAGTTAACATCCTTGGTGAATGGGCCTTCAAGAGGACATGCAGTGGTCTCCCATGCTACATACCCACTATGCCCCATGAAAGAAAGGGTCTAATATGATGGAGACATATGATACTTCTGAGTCTGCATGAGGAAAGGTAGTCTGCTAATGTCCGTATGCCTGTCGGAAGTCATCGCAAAATTCCTTAAGAACGGTGACTCACCCTCCTTCTAGCTGCCTACTTCCCTCGGCAGCTAATAAAGAGTAACTCTTTATCTCATACAGGTTTTTAATATCAGAGAAACAAAATTAAGTTGACCCCGTCACAAAGCCTCGGGACTGACGGTGAAGTGTAAGCCAGCCCTCTCCTCTAATCTCGCTGTCACTCCTCCCGCGCTCCCCTCAGACGGTGATAAGACCTCCCTCGCGCTAGCGCTAAGTCTAATGAAGATCTTATCTCTTCTCAATAGTAGATATTAACAAGTCCTCATCAAATCCACAACCCTCGCCTTTCCTCAAATCAGCTCCAAACAATGCCTCTCGAATGGACAAAAATGGATCCCGAAAAATGAGCTTTCCTTCATTTTCTGGCATTGTAAATTGTCAAACGTGCATCAAGATTAATCAAACACCGACGTTTGGATCAGTGTGAGCAAGCTAATATGACCTCATTGTTGAGGGTAGAATTCTGAGATATTGTGATATTTCGTTTTTTGGAAGAATTATTTGGAAGAATTTCTCAATGTGGAAAAGTGAACTAGAGAGAACTAGTCTTGCTTAAGCCAAAACATACTTTGGTTTTGATGCCAAAAATATACCATACGCATACAGCTGAAAACATAGCTTTTCAAAGTATACTTTAACTACAACCTTTCAGTTATAAGTTATTAAAAGAAGCATTTTTTTCTGAGAATAAATAATAAATAAAGAATAAATCCCAAAGTATGTGCACAGTCAAACCTGTAAAGTATACTCCAATTGAAAGCATGCATGAATGCAGGCTGTTGACATATGCGCTCTAGAAAGTTCCATGATTGTCCAGTTTCTGTGCTATTATTCTCCAGAAGTTTTGACAAATAGAAATGGCTTTGACTTTTGTTTTCTACTGTAAAACAGTGTGACCCAGGCCATTTTTACCACCTACTGTAGTATGGTCTGGGTTACTTGACTGTAACCCTGTTCCCTGACACAACCCTGTTCCCTGTAACGAAATGCTGTGCTGCTTAGAGCTATTGGGAGCGTCTTTACCGTGACCTGCTGTGAATATAATGTGTAAACATTTCAATGGACTTGACCTAGATCTTTTATAGCCTCTGTTAGTGACATCATGAGAATGCACCAGCATCAGAGGCTTTAACTAGATGAGCCCACAGCTGCATCATCAGAATAGTTTGTCTGAAGAGCAGTCCTGGGAAATATTCAGCACGGCAAATCAACACAACATCTCATTCCGCTTTATCAGTAAACAGGGTTACAGTCAAGTAACCTGGACCATACTCTTTCAAAAGCTGCACTCAGTCATACACTGCTTAGCGCTATTGGGAATGAGAATGCCCACACCGATGTGCTTGAAGGTGTATGGACTCCTTACAGTTGTGTAGATGTGCTCACGAGAACGCAAGAAAGCCTCAGATATTAGCTTGTGATGTTGATTTAAGGACGCGAGAGCTCGGAGTCCATAAGCATCCAAACTATAATGCTTTATGAATGTGTGCAGAGATGACCAACCTGCTAGCCTGACAAGCCAGACCCCATCAAGATGTTTGGTCTGGAAACTCACCATTGACAGGGCTCAATCCGAGAGGCGGATAAACGGTTGTCTTTCAAACTCCCTCTGCACGCGATAGGATAGCGCTACACCAACCAGAGCAACGAAGGTGAAAAAGAGCTTGTTGATAGATTAAACATTCACCGTATCCGGTCGGCTAAACTCTGAACACATCTTCCCTTTTTTAGAATGACTTCAGTGCCGTTCTTTGTTCTTTTCTCAGAGAAAAGCTTAACTCAAGTCTTCCAGAGTAGCGGTCAGAGCTGATTCGAAAGACCGCCGCCGTTCACCAGTTTCTGTGTTTACTAGAAGCACGCAAACGCAACTCGGCCGTCGTCATTATGGCCCCGCAAAATTTCACACAAAATTTGCGTGGAGCCTCCCATAAAAAACAATAAGAAAACGGCACATAAAAATTGAAGTATATGTTGGACTTAAAGAACATTGTATTAGTCTAAATAATCAATAGCAATAATGATCATTTACTTAAGTCTTTGTACACTTTTGAACTGCCTCACTCAAGCACAAGCAGTCTTTATAGTACAATCAAATCCAGTCACTAGATTATCTTCAGAAATGTTCAATGTGGAGTTTGGAAATTGTAAAAACAACCTAGCTTAATGGTGGGCAGATTAAAACATTGTCCGCTCTGACTGCAAAATTCTCAGTACATTAAATATAGGAGATAACAACTGTGCAGAAATAAGGACATTCTACTATTTTCATTTTTCACATTCTGGATCTCTTATCATTGCTTGTGGCATATGGAAAAAAGACAGACAGATGAAATATTAAGTGCGAACTTTGCTGGAAGACATGAGAAATAAATGGGTTTGCTTGACAGATTTGCTTGAGATTTGGATGGATCCATTGCTGGCCTGAAAAAAGCAACAGATAAAATATTATATCGATGTGGCTTGTATAAGACCCAATTGTTTAATCATTACTTGTTTATGATATATACATTTTCTCTTTATTAAAGACCATATATGAAAGCATTATGTACAGTTAAATAGACACATTCTCATTCATACACGACCGCTCAACACATAATGGGCATGAAATATTGATTTGTGTGTAAATATTTGATTTTATTTCCTTTTTATGTGAGTGTGGAGTTATACGAGAGACATGAGGCAATCACTGAGCAAATTGTCAATATAAAGTTTAGCACCAATTATACAACTATATTTAACAGAAGACTGTCACAACCAAAATTAAGCAGTTTAATGAGGAATTTTTTAATGAATAAATATAAAGCAGAAACCGTGTACATCAGCGGAACAGGGTGCTGCAAGGTCAGAGGTCATACAAGCAGAGCTTTGTTTTCAATTTCTCCAAAGCTAATTTCACTCATTCAGCTCAAGTAATAGCAGGAAAGTGTAAGATCAATGCTGATTGATTTAAAAGACCTTCGCAATTACCCGTGTGCACAGGGCCGTGTTATAGTGGCTCGCGCCCGTTAGTGGATGCGTAAACACACTGCAGCGCTGCTGAAGTGAATAAAGTTAAAGCTGGAACTGACACATCTACTCGTCCTTCTCTGTGTACTATATGATCGTCTGTCGCTTTGTGTTTTGTGTATTGTTCCTTTGCTCTCTGTCTGTCTGTGAAAATGCAAAAAATGTGTTTTATATTGCATAAAACATTGCTCCACATGTAAATTTAATCATGAAAGCTGTGTATTTTGTCATTTTGAACACTGCCAGTATACACATTGGTTAGTCATCAGGTCATAAATGTCACTTTGATTTTCTGTCATGCTTGAGGGTTTTCTTTGCCAACTGATTGTTGTTATTAAGCTACTTATATTTGCTCAACCCTGATCTTACACCTCACATAAAACCATTTTACATTTTAGACATTATTTAGCAAAACCTGACACTCACATGCAATTTAATTCACATTTTCACCATCCGTGGGTTCAGTTTAAGCACTTGTTGGGAGCTGCTGGTCCTCAGGGTCTCGTGATGTTCGTATCTGTCCATTTAAGGATCAGATCGATGGCTGCCCCGATGGGTTGATCACCTTAATGCTTAATCAATGCAGTCCAACACTCCAGCAGGGAGTCCCTAGGTCCTGAGGAGACCCATTCATCCGTGTGTGTGTGTGTGAGAGAGAGAATTATTCTAATCTTTGACGGTCGTCTTCATGCGTTCAGACAAACACTTGTGTTCTTATTGATCTAGTCAGAGTCTTTATGACTCTGAGATCTCTTGTTCTCTTCTCTGCCCTTGTGAAAAAAGTAGTATGTGTTAAAATATATTTAAAAGAGTACAAAAGTATCCTTTAAAATATTACATTTACGTATGAAGTGAATGTATTATTTTCAGACACTTCATGTTTATTGAATTTAAACACATTTGTAATTATAGTTTGCATTTGTTTTAAATGCAATTATCTGAACTTTAGAGTGCTTAAAGAGTCAATAATTACTCACCCTGATGTCGTTCGACACCTATACGACCTCCATTGATCTTCGGAACACCAATTAAGATATTTTTGGTGAAATCTGATGGCCCAGAAAGGCCTTCATTAAAACAATGACATGTCCTCTCTCAAAACCCATAAAAGGCACTAAAGACGTCGTTAAAAAGCCCATCTCACTACAGTGGTTCTACAATCATTTTATGAAGCGACGAGAATAGTTTTGCGCAAAAAAAACCTAAATAACGAATAATATCATGATCTACCGATTTCTGAAGCATCGGAGAATTATGAATCAGTGTATTGAATAATGAATTGCCAAACTGAAATAACATGATTTAGGCGATCCGAACTGCTGATTTGGTATGCTGATTCATAACCGTTCGAAGCTTCACGAAGCAGTGTTTTGAAATAAGTCCATCACTATATAAGTTGTTATTTAGTTGTTGTTTTTTACACACAAAAAACATTCTCGTCCCTTCATAAAATGATTGTAGAATCACTGTAGTAAGATGAGCTTTGTAATGATGTATTTAGTGCCTTTTATGGGTCTTGAGAGAGAAAATGACATTTGTGTCATTAAATGCCTTATTGAGCCATCGGACTTCCACAAAAATATCTTCATTTGTGTTCCGAAGATGAATGGAGATCTTACGGGTGTCGAACGGCATGAGGGTGAGTAATGACAGAATTTAAATTTTTGGGTGAACTAACCCTTTAAGTAGGACTAGGTAGGACATATTTATATGTAAATTTACATTTCTATTGCCTTTTAAAAATGGTTAAAGTACTGCTGAATGTACTAACAAACTCATGGTTAACTAAAATATAGCTTAATGTAATTTATATTGAAACTTGTATGGCAAGTGTGTACATACATTTGTGATGAAGTTGCAGTTTAAACTTTAAATGTGACATTGAATAACACATATGGATCAAAAACCCAGAAACACATTGTACATTTTGTTTTTTAATTTCTGTGTGTCAAAATAATTGAACATGATGTTGCCACAATGTTGAAAATACTAACTGGCAATGTCACAAGGTTACGTTGTGGCTATGAATCCAGGAATGTATTTTTTTCCGGTAGTGCCATATTATCAGATTATCAACATCAGATTATATTGCAGTTACGTAAAAGACACAAATTTTTCGCCGCTGGGTGTGTTTTTTTTATGCTTTTCATTGGTTAAATATTTGCCGAACCACAGACAGATGATGGGCCCTGTCATACACATACAGGCCGACGCATAATTTTTTAAGGATTATTAGGATCATTTCCACATCCAGCGCTACGTTGTTTAAAAAGCAAATGCACTTTCGCCGATTTGTTTTCCCATGGTGTACTGGTCTGAAAACGAGGTGTGTTCAGGCGCATTTTTGGCACTTTTCTACTTTCACGCAACTGAAAATGAAATTTTTTTGTGTTATTCAAAGGGCACATTAGTATTATGCGTCTATAAGTGGGTGCACAATGCATGAAAACTCTGCTGATCACACACTGGGACATAATTTATGAGGACATAAATTAGCAGCAGCACCTAAACATTATAAAATATTAAAAATAAAAGAATTCCTCTCTGGAGAAGCATTTAGTCTTTTCACTTCTAAATTCTGCTATTCAAATCCGCCATGGCTTTTAAAGGGAATGGGAGATAAGACTCTGATTGGTTTATTGCACGTTACGCCCAAAACATACCCTTGACTCAACTCTTTTGGACTGACGCAGCAACTATTTTTTTTCCATTATTAAACAAGCAAAAGTTGATTCAGACACGCCCTAACTGCACCTGCACCATGCCATGGTCAATCAGATCATGCACTCAGATTGTTAAAATAGGGCCCAAAGTGTGACTAATAGTATTTATTTATGAAACTACATTCGGGAGGTTCCCGCCCGAGAGCGTTGATATGTATTTCTTTTTTATCTAAACGAATGCTATTTTATTAGTTTGGATGGCCTCACAAACACACATTACACATCTAACTGGGGCATTGTAAATAGTCTGTGTTTCTTGCATGTTGTGTGGGCTGGTTCTCTTTCACAGGACAAAACAGTTGTCCAGTTTTATCCAGAAGTGCTGCTTATTAAAATATTCATAAATACGATCCCATTGTCTTCTTTTGAGTATAATTATGGCTGTCTACAGCAATTGTTCAGCAACGTGGCAATTTTAAAACTCTGTGGAACTTAGTTTTGTCAGTTCTAATAACAGATTATTTTATTAGCATGACAAATAACTCAACATTTATATTGCCAAAGCAGCTCTAGTTTAGATGTGGACAATGAAGAACACATGAAAAATATAATAAATAAATGAATAAACCAATATAAAATGACCAAATAAAATACAAATGCACAATAAAAAAATAAAAAATAATTCAAGCTTGATTATCAAATTGAGGACTTGAAGTCTTCGACTTGTTTGTACTAACTCTAACTCATGTACTAAATCACGTTTGTTGGTTTAGGGTGTACAGATTGTATGCAGTACACAGTATCGCGTATACTTTGTTTTCATCAGATGTTTACTGATTTCATTCAGGTCCTTTCTGGATTCCCACCTTTTATCAATTGGACTGTGAGACTTCTAACCTGACACAGGTGCCGTGGCCTTTTAATCCAGAGTGACACTGTATAAAACTCAACACCAGTTAATCTCTCAAACCAGGATTATCAGATTAATCCGGCTGGTTTATAAGATTGACAGACTATCGGGAGAGTTGATCTGTCAACTTTATCAGGCTCTTTTGGCCATGGAGGCAGTGTTTGCGTCTCTCTCATGGGCCTGGAGCGAGAGATAAGACACAAGATGAATAGAATTCAGAAAAACACAGAAATAAACCACAGTGTAAAGCAGCGCTTTATCTGAGAGCAGGGGAGGAAAGTAGACCTCCGCTGACCCACGAGAACGCCAGACTGCTTTAGGTTGCTCTGACCTCAGTACCGTTGAGTGTGTCTTTGAGCAGTTTGAGGTTTAATTCAGATGGTCCAGACAGCTTAAACCTTTCTTCTGTAAAATTAAGTCTTTATTAAGACAAGGTCAGTAAGGTGCTGCAGAAAAGGTTGGTCGTCAATCTCAGGAGGTCAAACTAAATATTTTTTTCTGTTGTTTTGTATTCCATGTTAATTGAGGCGTTTAAATACATTGAAAATATTTATATCAATAAACATTAAATATACATTTAAAGATATATACATTTTAATAGTTAGGGAACATTAAGAATCTTAAGAACAGTTAGGCAATATTAACTATTACACACTATTATTATAAGGAACTAAATCATACTAACAATGAGGTTAGTGCTAGTACTAGTGCTAGTAGGTTGTTAGTACTAGAGGTGTTAGTGAGGCCAGCAGGGGGCGCTCACCCTGTGGTCTGTGTGGGTCCTAACACCCCAGTATAGTGATGGGGACACTATACTGACAAAGAGCACCATCCTTCGGATGAGACGTTAAACCGAGGTCCTGACTCTGTGGTCGTTAAAAATCCCAGGATGTCTTTCGATAACGAGTAGGGGTGTAACCCCGGCATCCTGGCCAAATTTGCCCATTGGCCCCTGTCCATCATCTCTTTCTCTCTCTCTCTCTCTCTCTCTCTCTCTCTCTCTGCATGCTGGGAGTGTGTGAGTGCGTGTGAGGGTGAACACGGGGAGAGTGCGTCTAATGGTTTATTTTTTCCTTTTCTTTTCTCTTTACTTTGAAGTTATAACGGATTAGTTTATTGATTTATTTTAGGAAAAGTAAGTTATAGTGTTGGTGTAGGGTGTGGCGGAGTCGGGATGGCGTCCCTCCCTGAGAGTGGAGCGGCGTCTCTCTCGCTCCGTCATGGCGTCAGGTGTATGGTTGAACCTGGCGTCACGGTGGAGGATGTTTTGCTGGCAGCGGGCGAGCAGATCGGGTACGAAAACATCTGCTCGGCCTCCCGTATGAGCAAGGCAGTAGTGATCTTTGTGAAGGAGGAAGTCTTGGTCAGTCGGCTGATAAGCAACGGTGTTGTGGTAAGTGGCGCTTTTATTACCGTTTCACCGCTGGTTACACCGACGACGAGAGTTACAATCTCAAATGTCCCACCTTTCATTAAAAACAGTGAGATTGAACGATCTCTGGCGAGCTACGGGAAGTTCGCTAGCCCGATCAAAATGGTTTCACTTGGTTGTAAAAATGCGGCTTTAAAGCATGTATTGTCATTCAGGCGACAAGTTTTTATGTTTCTGAGCGAACCGGATTTGAATGTTTCTTTTAGACTGTGGCATGAAGGGAAATCTTATCAGGTGTATGCGAGTAGTGGAAGCATGAAATGCTTTGAATGTGGAGACGTTGGGCATAAAAGGGTGGTGTGTCCACACAAAAGTCAGGTCAGGGAGAATACACAGCAGGGTGCTGATGCTGCAGGTGAGGGATCAAAGGAAGGGGAAGAACAGCCTCAGGTGGAGAGTGAGGTGCATGAGGATGATGATGGTGGTGATGGTGGTGGTGCTGCTGGTGTTGTAGGTAAGGTGAGGTCTACTGTTACTGTGGACCAAAACAGAAATACTGAGGAAAGGGGGATGACAGATGAAGGTGAGGTTACGGCGGGAGGAAGTGGAGAAACAGTGATTGGTGAGGATTTGGTGATGGCAGATGAAGGTGAGGTTACGGCGGGACGAAGTGGAGAAATAGTTATTGCTGAGGAAATGGTAATGACAAACGAGGATGAGGTTACGGCGGGAGTAAGTGGAGAAATGTTGTTTGTTGAGGATGGTGGAAATGGAATTGAGACTCAATTAGAAACATCACAGGGGTCTATAATGAGTAATGACAACGATGATGCTCTTTCAGATGTTTCTGAAGTTGGTTCCCAGGTTGTGGAAAATGTCTACACACTGCAAGAAATAAATGAATTTTTGGATGTTACTTTTGGGAAAGTGGTGGAAGTCAGTGATTTTTTCCCGGATTTGGATAAATTTATTGCTTCAGCCACTTTGTTGCAAAGAACAGTAAGCTTTGATGAGCTAAGCAAGAAAAAGAGATTTCGTCTAAAGAAAATTTTAACGAAGTTACGTCAAGGCAGGTCTAGTGCTTCGAATAATTAAAAAAATGGATAAGTTACAAAGAGTGTCTTTTTCACTATGGTTTCTTCTGTTTCTGTCCCTTTTTTCTCTCTTTCTCTTCTCTATGGAGTGTCTGAAGGTTGGCTCCTTAAATATAAACGGGGGTAGAGATAGGAAGAAATTAGCAGTAGTTTCAGAGTTTTTAAAGATAAAACAAATTAATGTTGCTTTCCTACAGGAAACACACACTGACGTTAATAATGAGGTGGAGTGGGGTATGTGGTGGGGGGGGAAGCTAGTTTTAAGTCATGGCTCAAGCAATAGTGCTGGGGTTGCTATTTTATTCTCAAAGAATATGAATTTTAACATTTTAGCTGTGGAGGAAATTGAGAAAGGGAGGATTTTATTAACAAAGATAGAGTTTTGTGGTTTTTTGTTTGCTTTTGTTAATGTTTATGCCCCAAATAACGGGTCGGAAAGGGTGAAGGTTTTTATAAAACTAAATGAAGCGTTAAAGACGATTAATGATGGTGTGTGTGTTGTTTTGGGGGGAGATTGGAACTGTACAACGGATTTTACTGTTGATAGGAATGGAGTGGAACCACATCACCAATCCAGCTTAGTACTTTCTAAAATAATGGGAAAAAATGTTTTGACGGATGTATGGAGAATGAGGAATAAGAAGGAAAGGCAGTACACATGGGTTAAAGTGACTGATAATGTGATTTGTGGGGCTCGATTGGACCGTTTTTATCTTACAAAAACATGGAATAATAGAGTAGCAAATGTTTTTCATTCGCCCAATGGCTTTTCAGACCATCATATGGTTAGTCTAGTTTTAAATCTGAAAGAACTGTCAAAAAAAACTTATTATTGGCATTTTAACACCAAACTTTTACAAGATGTTTTGTTTATTGAAAGATTTAGATTGTTTTGGGATGAATGGCGAGTGAAGAAGAGTTCTTTTGAGAGTCTGAGTCAGTGGTGGGACGTGGGTAAAGCTCAAATACGAGTCTTTTGTCAGAACTATACCCTGCACTCTTCATCACGTATTAAAACAACAATAAAAGGACTGGAGAAAGACATTATGAAATTAGAAAAAAGCCTTATGGATGATCCTGGAGCGGTGCAGAAGGACTTTCTGAAAAAGAAAAGAATGGAGCTTGGATCTTTTCTACAGGAACAGACGAAGGGGGCACTGATCAGAGCAAGATACTGCTCCATCAAAGACATGGATGCTCCCACCTCCTATTTTTTTAATTTAGAGAAGAAAAATGTACAACAAAAACACATGTTTCACCTGCGACGTACTGATGGATCCATAACAACTGACCCAGTGGAAATAAAAAGAATGGCAGTTGACTTTTATGGGAAGCTATACAGCAAAGAACCTTGTGATTCTAACAGTGCTGCGGAATTACTCCAAGACTTGCCAAAGTTACCTGATGAACAGAGGGAATGGCTGGACAATGAGATCAGTTTTGAGGAGCTAACGGAGGCGATGCAGCAACTGTCCTCGGGACGCTCTCCGGGAATAGATGGACTGCCTGTGGAGTTTTATAAACAGTTTTGGACTATTATAGGAGAGGATTTACATGAAGTATTTTTAAGTTGTTTTAAAGAAAAGTCACTACCTGTAAGCTGTCGCCGTGCAGTTTTATCTTTGCTTCCAAAAAAAGGGGATTTATGCTGCCTGAAGAACTGGAGACCGGTGTCTCTTTTATGCTTGGACTATAAGATTTTATCCAAATGTCTTTCTAACAGAATCAAACATTGTTTACAGTTTTTAATTGAGAAAGAGCAAACGTACTGTGTCCCAGAGAGGTCAATTTTAGATAATATATATCTGTTAAGGGATTTAGTTGATTTTGGCCATCTTAATAATATTAATCTGGGTATTTTATCATTAGATCAGGAAAAGGCATTTGATAGGGTCGATCATGGGTATCTTTTCAATGTTTTAAAAAACTTTGGGTTTGGTGAAATTATGTTATCATATGTAAAGTTGTTATATTCTGATGTATGTATTATGGTTAAGGCTGGTGGGGGTCTAAGCGCTCCCGTTCCTATTGGTCGAGGGATTCGGCAGGGCTGTCCGTTATCTGGTCAGTTATACAGTCTGATGATTGAACCGTTGTTACACAGACTGAAAAAAGACCTAAAAGGTGTAGAGATTCAAAATGGGGGTGAAAGTGCGAATTTGGTATTATCAGCTTATGCAGATGACATCACTGTTTTTATTACAAGGCAGGAAGACATTAGAAGATTAAATAAAAACATTGTTTTATATGAAAAGGCATCTACAGCCAAAGTGAACTGGGAGAAAAGTGAGGGGTATATTATAGGCAGGTGGGAAGAGACGGGATGTCCAACACTTCCAGGTGGCTTAAGGTGGAGAAGAGAAGGGTTAAAGGTTTTAGGGGTTTTTATTGGTAGTGCGCAGTATCAGATGAAGAACTGGGAGGGTTTGCTGGAGAAGGTGTCTGGCCGGTTGTCTAAGTGGGAACGGCTATTACCACAGTTGTCCTACAGAGGTCGAGTTCTGGTTGCCAACAACCTGGCAGCTTCTGTCCTGTGGCACAGGTGTGCAGTCCTGGATCCACCGGAAGGAGTTATATGTGAAATACAAAGAAAGCTGGTGAACTTCTTCTGGAGTGGTGAGCACTGGATCCGGGCATCGGGGATCTACTTGCCAGTCTGTGAGGGAGGACATGGACTGGTGGATGTCAAGAGCAGGATCAATGCTTTTAGACTGCAAGCAGCAAAGAGACTCTTGTATCACAAAGAGTTGTTGTGGACCCACACTGCGTGTGCCATTTTACAGAGGGCAGGGGGTCTCGGACTGGACAAACACCTGTTTTTAATGAGGTTGGAAGAAATGAATCTTTCTGGAATTACACCTTTTTATCAGACAATGTTTTATGTGTGGAGGAGTGTTTTTAAAATGGACAGAGATTGGAGCAGTTCTGCTCAATGGGCTCCGGAGGAACCTTTATTTTTTAACAATATGATCCAGACAAGACTTTTATCATCAGTGACTGTCAAAACCTGTCTCATTGGGAAGGGGATTGTGAAGCTGGGTCAACTCATGGATAAAGATGGATGGAAAGCGGTGGGAGTTATTCAAGGAATTACGGGCCTACAGTCACAGAGACTTGCATCTAAGCTGATAGAAGAAATTTCCATGGTGGTAAAAAACATGTATGGAGAGAACATGGCAAGAGGACAAATGGATAAACATAGTGGCAAACCAGAATTTCCAAGAATTGACATTTCACTGCTAATGAGTGACGAGGACGAGGGTGAAGTCGTCAATTCAATCCTGAACTCTCGGACACCTCAACTGGAGTATTTGGACAATGTTTCAAAGAAGGCGCTCTATCACTCTACGGTTAAAGTGATGCATCAGCGGTCACTAAAGCGACAGAAAGCCTCCAGATGGCCAGGTTTGTTGGGACCAGAATTCCTTGTGCGAGACAGGTGGAGGACCCTGTATAAACCCCCTGTAGAGAAGCGTACTGCTGATCTGCAGTGGAGGATTATCCACGGGGCCATAGCTACGGACAGACACGTGGCACACCTGAATCCAGCGGTGGGGGGGCAGTGCAGGTTTTGTGGTGAGGGAGAAGATTTAGAACATCTGTTTTTAAAATGTGGTAGATTAAATAATCTTTTTCAGTTACTAAAAATTTGGTTTAATGGTTTTACAGGGGATTTTAATGATCAGGTCTTTATTGGAGGGTTGAAGTATAGTTTTGTTTTAAGGAAGAGAGTAGTTTTATTGAATTATTTAATAGGGACAGCAAAAATGGCTATATGGAAGACCAGAAAGAATAAAGGTCTAGGGTTGGCGGCGACAGATCCAAAAGTGATGCTGATGTGGATGGTGGCAGCAAGATTGAGAACTGAGTTTGCATATTACAGTCTTACCAATAATATTCCTGCTTTTTGTGAAACATGGTGTTTTAAGGAGGTTTTATGTGTTGTACATGATGATCAGTTGGTTTTAGGGTTTTAGAAGAAGAAGAAAAGAAAAGGAAAAAAAAAAAAAAAAAAAAAAAAAAAAACTTTTTTTTTTTTTTTTTTTTTTAAGACATCATGTTTGTAACAAGTAAAAAGTAAAAATAAAGTTTTTTCTAAACCTCTCACTCTCTCTCTCTCTCTCTCTCTCTCTCTCTCTCTCTCTCTCTCTCTCTCTCACACACTCACACACTCACACACACACACACACACACACACACACACACACACACACACACACACACGCGTGCATCTCACCGACAGACACACCTCAGCGACAGTGGGCTGGTCGCGAGAGGAGGGAGCGAGCTAAGTTCAGTATTTGTAGATCTCCAGTAAGGGCTGTCTAGTTTATTTTATTCATATTAAACATCGGATGACATTATTTCTCTTTTGATACAGGAGATGCCGAGTTATTAATAAATCATCAAAGACAATTATGATAGCGATCGTGTACAAGTCCGATGTTTTAGTGATTATAGTTTGGAAGAGTTAGCGTTAGCTTGTTGTAAGTCACCCACCACAACTAAAAGGTAATAAGCCTGTGTGTGAATGAAGTTAATGTAGATTTACCGCTGTGCTGGGCTCAATGTTATATGGAAGATCTTCAAAGAAGCAGGAAAATTTAATAATTAAATTCCGTGTGGTGAACGTGAACCTATGGTATTGATAAGCAGTCCACGTGCGTCGCTGTTTTATGTCGGATGGGATCGCCAAAATATCTCCAAACCACTGAAGTTGAGCGAACTAACTTGTCAACGATATCTGTGTCCTCCGAGCTGGTCTTGAGCAGTTTTCTTCACTATTGCTCATTTTTTCTCGCTCCACTTCACTCTGAACCTCCAAGCCTGTCAGCCACTGACTGTAAACAACAGCGCGTGCAGCACCCAGGACAGTTCACCTCTAAAGTAATTTTAATAGAAAAACAAAAAACAAAAGACCTTTAATACAGCCGCTTTTAATCAATGTTTTATATCGAAGACTATGTAGTTTTAATTTTAGCCTACATTTATTCATTCAAATTCTTACTTAAATGCTACTGTACATCTCTGAGCTGCCACTTTAAACCTTTATATATATATAAAAACGAACCGAACCGAACCGAAAAACCCTGGTTAAAAACCGAGGTATGTATTGAACCGTGGACTAACTGTATTGTTGCATCTCTAATATATATATAATATATTTACCTAATATGTATACCTAATATATATTATATATATATATATATATATATATATATATATATATATATATATATATATATATATATATATATATATATATATATATATATATCATAAAAACTTGTTGGTTTAAAAGTAGCTATGCTAGTAATAAATATTAATTTGTTACATTTATATACCAGTTTTTGGGTACTCAAAGTTCTTTACATGGAAGGAGGCAATCTCCTCCACCACCACCAATGGAAAACTAATATCACAGTTAATATTTTAACTAAATTAATATCACAGTTAATCTACAGTTACTGTATAGAACAGTACATCTAAGATTATATAAGGTAGTTTTAGCAAAATGTCTCCTGATGCTCAAAAAAGGACAACAAAATGTACTGTATTTATGGAAAGTAATATTGTTTACCTGCACTGCCCTCAATGTCTAAGCCTTTTACACATATCTATATATTTTTTTCTGTCTGTTTGTTTTCTTCGCCTATCTTATATTGCTTTCTATGAAACATCCAACAAGCATTTCTCAAAGATCAATGTTATTTGTGACTGTAAATTTATTCCTCCACACTCTGCACAGACACAGCAAACACACATTCACACTGTGAGTTTCTCTTTATCGGTGAGGGTCGGTGGAGCAGCGGGGGTCCAGCTCTGTAGCCCTGAGTCGATCGTTAAAGATGTCGTTAGGTGTAATTACATCTGACTGCAATCAGAACTCATTTAAATGAACAACAGAGGCCTGAATGGACTGATTTCATCAGAGAAATAAGGTCAGTTTCAAGATTATGACCTTTAGTATACCGACATTTCATACCGAAGTCTAAAAAAAATAATACTCCAAACTCCGTTCAAAAGAAAGAGAGCCAGAATCATTGTTAAAATACAATCGTTATGCACATATGGTGTGGATCTGATTTCATATGAGCCCCCAAATGGCACACCGCAAGTAACAGCATATGTATGGTTGGTTTTCTTCAGTCTTCTCGCCAGAATTGAAATTATTATGTTTAAATAATTATTTTATATTTTACAAATATTGTGCATTTATTTATGGTAGATTCTCCTATCACAGAGAAGGTAGACATGATAGATTCTCTATCACAAACACATCTCTCGTTGGTTGTGTAAAACAAGGATGAAACCCAAAGTCTGACACACACAAAAAATGTACTTAAGACTGCACTGGGAATGTGATGTTTTAAAATATCACAATGAACCCCTTAACTCAGAGAGAAACCTGTCCTGGAGGACCCCCAGCCCTGCATATTTTGGCCCTGTCCCAAATGGCACACTTCATATGCACTTTCGGTCTTGTGGACTTACAATGGCCATTGCATGCACGTGTCCGTTAAGTCCACAAGACCGTAGGGGTGTCTCATTTGTCATTTAAGCTTAAAGAAGGGTGCTCGTGAGCGCCCCCCTTTGCGGATGCTATGCCCCTTCGATGCACACTTCAGCTGAGTCTGCAATAGTGATGGGAAGTTCGATTCTTTTCCGCGAACCGGTTCTTTCAGGACAGTTCGTTTCCATGATCCGGTTAAAAAAAACGGATCACCGGTTCTTTTACGTCTTTATGTAATGACGTCATTTCTATCATCCCGGCAGATGAAAATACATTCAAACACATCCATATAAAGTATTTGTAATCAAATCTTAGTATAGTTATAATTATAATTGACATCATCATCATCTTGGAAACATTTTTTCATTTATGTTTTGCAACAGCACTCAATACAATTCACCAAATCGAACTGAATCGATTGTTACAACATCTACTTCAAGATATTAGTTTTATTTCTAGTTTGAGAGACTGTCACTGTCGTGCAAACACCGATGTTTTACACGGATTAAATAAACGTACATTGACATATAATAGGCCTACTTACACAAATCCTCAGTGTTCACCCGTGCTCATGTATTATCAGCATCAGCTGTCCCAGTCCGAGAGAAACAGTTCGGTTACGACGCTCTCACGCATGCTCAGTATCTCAGCTCACCGGTTCTCAGAATCGAACATGTCCGAAAGATCGAACGTGTCCGATAGAAACGGTTCTCGATTCTGTACCAGTCATCCGTTGCAACCGGTCGATCTGACTCGAGAACCGCTGTATCAGTGTGTGTGTGTGTGTGTGTGTGTGTGTGTGTGTGTGTGTGTGTGTGTGTGTGTGTGTGTGTGTGTGTGTGTGTGTGCGTGTGTGTGTGTGTGCTGAGCACAGGGTGCTGAGCTGCAAACTGCTGCAAGCTGAATAGTCTATATCAAACCTACTGTTTTGATTACATGTATTTTAAAATCTGTATCGACTTAGAAATTAAATAAGATAAAAGCTGTTCCTGAAAATATCATGCATTATTGATAAAACAAATAAATGTTTAATTTGACCGTTTTACAATCCATTGTTTCCAAAACTTTAAAATAATACAGTGACAGCTTTGTTATGATGTTTCCAAACGTGATTAGTTTTAAATACACTTAACCTGCATTTCGTTCCTCTGAACAAATAGCACACATGCGCAGCTCATCAGCTCATCGGTTCTCAGTATCGAACGTGTCCGACAGAAACGGTTTTCGATTCTGTACTGCTGATCCGAGGATCCGACAACCGCTACGTTCGGTTACACGCGCATGCTCAGTATCAGCTGCTCGTGAGTTCATCAGATCTCTCAGCAAAACATGTCTCACTTCAGCTAACGATTGGAGTTACAGCATCTACTTCAAGATATTAGTTTTATTTCTAGTTTGAGAGACTGTCACTGATGGCAGAAAGTTAATAACTACAGTAACTTGTGGGATCAGCCCTGATTTGAGACGCGAATCGTTTAGAAGGATTCAGTTCGATTTGGTGAACTGGTTCGACCGGTTCACTATAAAGATCCGGTTAAAAAGAACGATTCGTTCGCGAACCGGACATCACTAGTCTGCAAGTTTGCAACCTACGCAGAGGAGTCTACCCGGCAGTCAAAGCGGCATTACGTCGTGAAAGTGTGGACTCAGAGGAAGACCGTGAGGGTTTAGGGTGCCATTTGGGACAGGGCCTTTGTATGTCTCCCATATTTCACACACCCTCAGGTCTTGCAGTCTGTAATAATGAGCTTAGGAGTTGAATCAGGTGTGTTAGATGAGGGAGGCATACAAAATGTGCAATGCTGTGGGTGCTCCAGGACAGGTTTGAAGACCCCTGCCTTAACTAACCCAGGGTTTAGAAGAACCAATTTTTTTTTTTTTTTTTTTTTTTAACAAAACAAAACAAAAAAAGACAAAAAATGTCTTTGAAGCCAAAATGATACTTCAGTTTTGATTTGAATATTAAATTGATTATTTCCATAGAACATAATCAGCAACCACATTTGAAGATTACATTCTGTTAGGGGATAGTGGGGTAAAGTGAGACATTTATTTTTACATGTTAATGATATATAAGTTAAAATAATATATCAGTAACATTTACACATTTCCCATTAATTCAGGTTGTTTCCTAGCAATGGAAATTATCAGAATGTATTCAGCATTTTTATTTTTTTATTTTGGTACTACAATTACTTTTAAATCACTGTAGAGCGGTTTATAGAACAGTGTATTAAATAGACTATTTATGTTAATTTGAACAAAGTTCATATTAATGATTGATAAACTAAAATGATACATGTGTAATTTATGACATAAATAATATCTTAAATAATATTCAAAATTATCGTTATTATAAATAAGCATTGTTAAGGAGTGTGAGTGTGTGTGTGTGTGGGGGTGGGGGGGGGGCTTTATTGCATCACTTTGCTCACAGCTGATTGGTCAAATTTCAGTTTGAGATCTTTTATCCAGAACACAGGTTACTCGTGGAGTGCAAGTTACTATGGAGAAGAGCACAGCTAAAGGACAAACCACTTGAACCTAAAACCCAAGATTGGCACAAACTAAGCTTAAAAATATAACTAAGCAGCTAAACGGGCTTCATGGTACAGGCCCCTGGTTGTCTTCCTGGTTTATTGCTTTGGCATGATAGCTTTTTTAAAATGTTTATACATAAAGCTAAACATAACATTGACAAACATTAAAATATGTCTCATTTTACCCCACAGCATTTGTCTCACTTCCCCCTTACCATTTAAGAAAAGAAAAGATGTCTTTTAGTAATTCAGGCTAATCTTAAGCTAACAACATCACATGTTTTTAATGTTGGTAGTTCATCAACATCATATATATTTTTTTACCTGAATTAATTTGCTTTGGCACAACATTTGATTAAGTTGACAGCAAGAAAATTTACTTTTACATGCAAAAATTATAGCACTTCATTTGGACAACTTTAACCCCTTAACTGCCACCCACCCCCCTTTCCCAACTTAAATGGCTGTAGTATGACGGTATATATATATGTATACTGTATATACACACAGTATTATAGCCATATATTATTATTATACATTTTTTGGTGAAAAAAAAAAAAAACATGCTTACCACAGCACCATGAGGTCCTCTCCTTCATGGACAAGGGTAAATAGGAGGGGCTTGAAAACATAATTGTCATATGACCACAAATGTGTTCTGTTGCCTAAATACAGGGGCTGTCTTACGGGGGTGTCTCACAATACCCCGTTCTCCTCTATGGAGTTATGTCCATGGTTTTTAGTAGAAAACTAAATTAACTATTGAGTGTGTTTGTGAGAGTGACTCATTCAACTAGCCAAAATAAATTGTGTTGCAATATCGCCTGTTTAAAGCTTGGAACATACTCTGCAAGAACAAAGAAATGTGTTTGTTTTCTCAAGGTGGCAAGAACAAGAACATAGTTCGTTCTGGCCAGTACATTCATACTTCACGAGAAAAGCAGGTGCCGATCATCTGCGTTTCTCCGCAATAACCGCGCCCACTTTAAATGTATGACCAATCACACAATAGACACCCGCAAGAAAAAAAGTTCTGCTCAGGCGATGTTTTCGAGAACAAGCTGCGAGAACTCCTGAACCAGGGCTGCGAGAACAAACTGACGTAATTTTGTTCTAGCCAGCCCTGGGAGCGAGAACTTTTTTCTCTGTTCTTGCGGAGTATGTTGAAGCCTTAACACTGTGAAGCTGCTTTGAAACAATCGTCAATGTAAAAGCGCTATATAAATAAAGTTGATTGATTGATTGATTGATTGATTGATTGATTGATTGATTGATTGATTGATTGATTGATTGATTGATTGATTGATTGATTGATTGATTGAGTATTCAGCATATACCGAAGACCTTAAATAAATGAGAAAATTAGCAATGAGCAAACATTTTATTGTAGACACTACTGGGTTGTTCAAACTGATTTAAAAAAATCTATTTTTTTTTTCTTAATTTGATTTTAAGCTGCCTACACGGGTGGTTTACATTAGGTTTGTAAACAAACAAACAAACAAACAAACAAACAAACAAACAAACAAAAAGACTTAAAAAAGAAAATCAGTCTGATATTCTAAAATCAGATTTTTGCTGCCTGTCTGGAATAATGACTCAGAATATTGTCCACTGAATACACACTGTAATAAGAGTCAAACAACACAGATTTTCAGAAGACAAACCAAAATAAGAAATGAAAGAAATCAATTTCAGCTCAATCTGTGAATTTGTAAGTCACAGAGTGCAAGACTTTGGCTGAATGACTAGTTGATGAATCAGTCTTAAACAAGGCTTTTATGAACAGACTGGCTTATCCAAGTTTATTCAGCCCTGATTTGACATGTGTAGTACAGAGTATTTATGCTTTCTTAAACATTCAAAAACAGTTCAATTGAGGGACAATGCAGACTACATGAACAACAATACTTGTAGCATGACTCAAAAATCTGTGCTATAGACTTGACACAATGACAAGATAAACTACTTTTAACTAGTCTAGCTAGTTTAGTTGACTTCATTGTGACCCATCCCCATGTTTAAAACAGAATTTGTGCTAATGTCCCTAGATCGCTTTGCCA
The DNA here is from genome assembly GCF_024679245.1 of Pseudorasbora parva. Taxonomy (NCBI): domain Eukaryota; kingdom Metazoa; phylum Chordata; class Actinopteri; order Cypriniformes; family Gobionidae; genus Pseudorasbora; species Pseudorasbora parva. Next base: position 16,670,840 of record NC_090172.1, on the reverse strand, counting down.
GTCATGCCAAGCTCACACACGCTGCTCTTTGTGGCAGGTTTGTTGTCTGCACTGATATCTCGTTAATATCACATGTATCCGTCTGTGCTGCAGATGTCCGTTCTGTGGACGGACAGAAAAAAAATTTTGTTTCTTTATTAATTTCAATATTTTGCCAGAGTCAAACATCTGTGATATCACCGCACTGACTCAGATTGGTGCTTTCCCACACTGTGTGCCGTGCCAAAACTCACACATACTCTCACTCTCTCTCTCTCACACACACACACGCAGGTGCGTCAGCACAGCAGCAAAGTGGATGTCTGGCACACGTACCAGCTCAGATGTAGAGAAGAATTATGATCTCACTGATAGACCAGCGCTTCTAGAGCATCACTCCTGATGAATTTGATTTCTGGAGGAAGAATTGTTAATTATGATCATATTAGGCAATTCTATTAAAGGGGGGTGAAACACTCAGTTTCAGTCAATCTCACGTCAATCTTGAGTACCTATAGAGTAGTATTGCATCCTTCATATCTCCGAAAATTCTTTAGTTTTATTATATTTTTAAAAGAAATATAGGCTGTACCGAGTCTTTCTGGAAAAAAACGAGCGCCTGGAGGGCGAGTGGCCGGAGCTAAAGAATGACGAGCGCGCAGGTACAGCCCGAGAGTAACTTCTGAAAGCTGACATCCTCAAGCGTGGAGAAGAAAACGTTACCCTAATAAAAGGCTATCAATCAGATTCAACTAATACATATATGATCCAGAATCAGATCCGGATGCTGAAATAAATTGAACAGGAAAAGCAACAGCAGCAGGACGTCCGTCTCTGTGGTATGTAAGTTACAGTATTTAGTGGCCTGTCAACATTTGTGTGGGTTTACTCGTGGTTTATGATGACGTTATACAGAGAACAACAATGGAGTAACCGTTAGCGCATTTGAATGACGAAGCACGCTTTGTGAGAACGCTAGGTTTATGTTTGGGTGGTTTTACAATAAACAAACTGACACCTATATTGGTCAGCTAAACAAATGTATTTAAACACACACCATAGAGCGCATGCTCCATTGATAAATTAACTAACTAACTTGCGCGACGATAGCCAACAACATAGACATTTGAAGCAGTTTTACTCACCGCCTGCTTCCAAAGCAGGACTGTGAACCTTTATCGCTGGGACCGCTCCATCAAAAACACACTTCTTTGGTAAATGTTGATTTCGTGAAGTCCTGTGACAGCAGTGACTGGGGAGATCCACTTTTGCGACACGACTGAAGCGATGTTGTGAAGCTTACCGCCATTTCTGTGTTCAAATCGGTTCAAATGCAGCGCTGCCTTCCCGGAATACTGTGCTGAAGCGTTGAAGTCGCTCAACGAGTGGATCTGCACCTGAGAGAGTAGAGTGTTTATGGGCGTGCATTTCCTCTCTCGCTCTAGTCGCGCGCACCCTACCGGGAGAAGAGCCCGTACGGCCCATACAAGGACCTTCCGCTCTGTCGACGTCAAGCCGAGCCCTACTCGAAAAAAAGCTCTCTGAAACTTGTGAGAAACCGGAAGGAGTATTTTTAACTCAGAAATACTCTATCAAACGTCCAACATTAGTTTTTGAAACTTTGTCTATGTTTAGGATGGGAATCCAAGTCTTTAACTGTGTAAAAAGCTCAGTATGCATGAAACAGCATTTCACCCCCCTCCTTTAAGTAAGTTTTTTTTTTTAATCATATTACTTTTTCCACTCTTTCATTTGATTTTCATTGTGCCTAAAATAATTTTCTCATAATTTACTCACCATCCTTGCTAAATGTTTTTGGAAGCCTGCTTTTACATGCACATGAACTTTAATTACATCCCATTCTTAATCCTTAGGGTGTAAAATGGAGTTGGCCCACCCTTTACAACTATAACAGCTTTTTACCATTCTTCTAGAAGCACATTTGTGAAGTCAGGCACTGATGTTGGACGAGAAGGCCTGGCTTGCAGTCTCCGCTCAAATTCATCCCAGAGGTGTTCTTTTGGGTTTCGGTCAAGATTCTGTGCAGGCCAGTCAAGGTCCTCCAGACCAAACTCGCTCATCGAAACTTGCTTTGTGCACTGGTGCGCAGTCATGTTGGAGCAGTCATGTTGGAACATCCCCAAACTTCCCCAAACAACGTCCCCTTAAAGTTGGGAGCATAAAATGATGTCTTGGTATACTGCAGCATTAACCCCTAGAGGACGATGATTTTTTTCCTTATCAGTAACAAAGAGACTCAAATAACATATCATTCAGGCAAGTGTTATATATCATTATGATCTGTTAAGTTTCTACTTTCATTTGCGTACAGTCACAATAAAAGTAAAATGGTGTGCTTTTTGAAAAATCAAGAAAACAAACATGATGCGCGATCTGCAACCTCTCTGTCAATGATGTCTAATCTTCATAAAATAATCAAATCTACTCTTCATAAAATGATCTCTAATTTAGTGAAAACTTATCACACAAACATTATACATATGTCTGAAGAAAGGTTAAAATGTCAGGTTTTAAAATATTCAAATCTAAAACAAATGTTCTGTGTTTATGTAATCAGTTTGAAAAGAAGAGAGATTTCAGTTCCTCGCGAGCCACTTCATTATCCGCTAATGCGTTCTTTTGAGATTCAAATCTAATGCGATCCATGCATAAACACATCAAGGGAGTGCATGTGCTTTACATCGTTTTGACACACCTTGAGGAATAATCCTGGAATAATGTAGAAGAAAAGCTGTTTATTTCTAAGAGTATCTGCCAGCCGATTGTGAGGGAGGTTTATTTTATTCTGTAAGTTTCTGAGAATATTACACCACAAAAGGGCGTTTAAATATGAATCCTGCTGCAACATAAAATGTGAAAGATGTACGACCGTTTAGACAATATTTTTTGGCCTGTTTTGGACATTTCATGGAGTGTTTACTGTAAAATAGCCTAATGTCATGTCATAAAGCTTTTGTTCACAAAGTTCTTCTCGGATGCGTAATGTGTACAATATGCTACTTGTTGTAGCCATTAAAACATATTTTGTTTTAGATTGATGTTTAAATAGTATCTCAGTATATGCTTATTGTGAAAAGTGAACAGTGTGAGTAATAAAGGACATCATTAGATGTGCAAAATGTCAGAAGACATGGAGTTTGTCACAAATTTGGACCATTTTGTTTTGTAGAATGCCTTTCTTTACAGTGAATTTTTGAAATGAAACTTGAATATATTGAATGAAAGTCTGAATATATGGAATGAAACTTGAATATATTGAATGAAAGTCTGAATATATGGATGAAACTTGAATATATTGAATGAAAGTCTGAATATATGGAATGAAACTTGAATATATGGAATCGAAAGTGTGGACTGGCATGAAACGCCCCTTTCCTCTGATTGGGGAACCAAAGATCAGCCCGTGCCGCTTTCAGTGTTTCCACAGATCCGGTCAGAATAAAGGCATTTTTCACACCTCAAGCGTGAGCGGCGCGTGAGCAGCGCGTATTTTTCCGGCGCCCATGTTAATCAATGAGTGCATTCCCACCGGGAGCAGGAGCGTCGCGTGAGCAGCAGTGAAGCGGGGGTTTTGGCGGCGAGCCTATTTTTGTTCTGCTGACGCTCAATTAAAGTGAAAGCACACTTTTAATTGACAAAATAAATATGCTTTCACACAAAAAGTGCTTAAAATGCACACAAGAAACACGTGTAGTGTATTTTAACAATAACGAGTGTGTCAAAAACGAAAACGAAGAATAAAAAAATATCTGTAGAAGATTTACCCATTTAAACTTGTTTTAATTATTACGTTTGGGTGAAAGTATAGTTATGATTATAAAAAATAAAGCAAAAGAGCCAGAAAATATGATAAACTTTCTTTTAGTTTAGTATGTAACAAGAATATATATATGTAGCTATGTATAGCCTATCTGCAGCTGCAGTCGGTGTAAGTGAAAGCACACTTTTGATGGACAAATAAATAGAATATCACACAAAAAGCGCTCTGAATGCACACAAGAAGCACGTGTGGTGTGTTTTAACAATAACTGGAGTAGGCCCTATGTCATTAAAGAAAACGAAGAATACAAAATATCCATAGAAGATCCATTTAAACTTATTTTACAGTGTTTTGTTTTTTTATTCGCTTTGGTACTATTTTCACAAGCAAGGTGTACATTTTCAAAACTCATAGTACTAATTCCACAACAGATCATCAAAGTTAAAAAAAAATTCAAACATTTCAGCATATTTTCAATTGTATAGTACAATACACAAAACTCTACATTATGGGGGCAATTATAAAGATGGGAATATCCTAAATCCTTGTCCTTGCAGGGACATTTTTTGCTTTCTATGAGGAAACAAACTTATAAATCCTACAGAATTATTAGTTTAGTTTTTTATTTGAAAATGTAAAAGTGCAGAAAGTTTTGTGTGATGGGTAGATATAGTGTAAGGGGAGAGAATATACAGTTTGTACGGTATAAAAATCAATACGCCTATGTAGGCTATACCTAGGCAGATAATGAACCAGATGTGTGTATGAGTCTGTGTGTGCGAGGGAACATAGAGCAGAATAGAGTATAAGGGATGGAAAAGACGGATGGAATCAAATACAGCATTATACATTACAGTATGTATGCCATGTGATACTGTAAACAGATTACTAGACCCTAGAACATCATGGCTGTGTCATAACTTTATCACACCTTTTGATAACACACCTAATAGATACTATAACAAATATTATGGATTAATTTACATAAGTTAGGTAATGCAAACATATATTCTTATGTGGCATCTGTAGCCTGTGTTAGGCTACTGCAATTTGAAACATGTATCTTGCACTGTTTGCTGTTGGATGAACTGATTGTTAAAAGTACCTAATTGAAAGAAGATCATACAATTGTGTTTCGGCGATTAAACCAAATGTTCTAATTACATATTACAATAAGCTTGTGTTTGAAAAAAAAATGATTATGTGGAGTGAAAATATGTGTAACTGAATGAAAGCATTACATCAGGGTTTGAAAGAATGGCTAGCTGTGTTACAAGTGTGATCATGGATTTTTGTACTAAGAGTTTTGAAAATGTACACCTTACTTGTGAAAATAGTACCAAAGCGAATATAAAAAAACTGTAATTATTCAGTTGGGTGAAAGTATGGTTATGATTATAAAAAATAAAGTAAACTAGCCAGAAAATATGATGAATATGAACATTTTCTTTTAGTTTAGTATGTAGGCCTAGCTACTCTAGCGTGGGAGCCGCTGCTGTGATGCTGTACAAACGCTTCCACTGTCAATACTCTCGCGCATCTGCAGCTG
>NC_090172.1:16593031-16660531 GCF_024679245.1 Pseudorasbora parva | reverse complement strand
GCTAAGGACTGCTAACCAAGGAGGCTCACTAATGAGTTGATAGAGAGCTATACCACTCGATGCTGCCTATAGCTCATTACAGGGCGCAGAGTTCTAGTCAAACTCAAGGAAAAATGGGTATTTGAAAAATGGGTATCCGTTGCATACAACTACAGTAACCAGGGTTTCCAAACTAGGGCAACACAACTGCTTCCTGTCAGGTTTCAGAGATCACCAGAACTGAGCACTGCTATTGTGTGGGACAGCGGAGGGGGCAGATCTAAAAATAATACCTGTTTGCACTCTCTTTGCATTGGATTCCTCAGAATTAGGTATCATACATTAGTAATAGCAGACTGAAATGGAAATTAAATCTCCTAAACATCATTAAATTCATGCTCCACTCAAACACACAAATATTATCATTTAATCAAGATTCGCACAAGGACAGTCACAAACACGTCACTGTGAGTGTCTTTGACCCCCTTGAATCCCGCTGAATGCTTTTTCTAGATACCCAAAGCGCTTTACATATGGAAGGAGGGAATCTCCTCAAACCACCACCAATGTGCAGCACCCACCTGGATGATGCGACGGCAGCCATATTGCGCCAGAACGCTCACCACACACCATCTGATTGGTGGAGAGGAGACAAAGTGATTACGCCGATCATTATATGGAGATTATTAGGAGGCCATGAGGGGCCAGTGGGAAAATTTGGCCATTTTTAACGACCGCAGAGAGTCGGGACCTTGGTTTAACGTCTCATCTGAAGGACGACATGTACAACACAAGTCATGTGACCTCAAGGGCTTGAAACAGAGGCACATACTTCCTGTGCATACTTTCATCAGACTATTAATGTATTGGGGCCCTATCTTGCACCCAGCGCAATTGACTTTGTACACCAATGCATGTGTCATTCCTATTTTGCACCCGCGCAAAGCGCGCTTTTCCCTCCACAGAAGCACGTCGCTAAACTAGTGAATGAACTTGCGCTCCCTGGGCGGTTCAGCGCAAAAAAGGAGGCATGTTCCGGCGCAAACAATCCCTGGTGCTATTTTGCTGTTCCATTAAACATTTGCTCCACTGACTAGAAAAAACCTAGTCTAAAGTCAGTGGCGCGTTGCACTTTGTTCATTATTATATTTTAAGGGCGCATGCTTGACCATTATGTATAGTGTGCACAACGCGCATACACTTTGCTCATGTAATCTACACAGATGCAACAGTTATTTTTGCAAATCATAAATTGTTACACTAAAAAAAATATTAACACATGAGATGACGGAAATCATTGTGGTGTGCCACGAAGATGTGAAAAAATAGGCATAAATCTAGCTTACAAATTATTCAGGCTATTATAGTAATTAAGGATTAGACCTGTTTGCCCAAGACATACATATATATATATATATATATATATATATACAGTCTTGTTCAAAATAATAGCAGTACAATGTGACTAACCAGAATAATCAAGGTTTTTAGTATATTTTTTATTGCTACGTGGCAAACAAGTTACCAGTAGGTTCAGTAGATTCTCAGAAAACAAACGAGACCCAGCATTCATGATATGCACGCTCTTAAGGCTGTGCAATTGGGCAATTAGTTGAAAGGGGTGTGTTCAAAAAAATAGCAGTGTCTACCTTTGACTGTACAAACTCAAAACTATTTTGTACAAACTTTTTTTTTTTCTGGGATTTAGCAATCCTGTGAATCACTAAACTAATATTTAGTTGTATGACCACAGTTTTTTAAAACTGCTTGACATCTGTGTGGCATGGAGTCAACCAACTTGTGGCACCTCTCAGCTGTTATTCCACTCCATGATTCTTTAACAACATTCCACAATTCATTCACATTTCTTGGTTTTGCTTCAGAAACAGCATTTTTGATATCACCCCACAAGTTCTCAATTGGATTAAGGTCTGGAGATTGGGCTGGCCACTCCATAACATTAATTTTGTTGGTTTGGAACCAAGACTTTGCCCGTTTACTAGTGTGTTTTGGGTCATTGTCTTGTTGAAACAACCATTTCAAGGGCATGTCCTCTTCAGCATAGGGCAACATGACCTCTTCAAGTATTTTAACATATGCAAACTGATCCATGATCCCTGGTATGCGATAAATAGGCCCAACACCATAGTAGGAGAAACATGCCCATATCATGATGCTTGCACCTCCATGCTTCACTGTCTTCACTGTGTACTGTGGCTTGAATTCAGAGTTTGGGGGTCGTCTCACAAACTGCCTGTGGCCCTTGGACCCAAAAAGAACAATTTTACTCTCATCAGTCCACAAAATGTTCCTCCATTTCTCTTTAGGCCAGTTGATGTGTTCTTTGGCAAATTGTAACCTCTTCTGCACATGCCTTTTTTTTAGCAGAGGGACTTTGCGGGGGATTCTTGAAAATAGATAAGCTTCACACAGACGTCTTCTAACTGTCACAGTACTTACAGGTAACTCCAGACTGTCTTTGATCATCCTGGAGGTGATCATTGGCTGAGCCTTTGCCATTCTGGTTATTCTTCTATCCATTTTGATGGTTGTCTTCCGTTTTCTTCCACGTCTCTCTGGTTTTGCTCTCCATTTTAAGGCATTGGAGATCATTTTAGCTGAACAGCCTATCATTTTTTTCACCTCTTTATAGGTTTTCCCCTCTCTAATCAACTTTTTAATCAAAGTACGCTGTTCTTCTGAACAATGTCTTGAACGACCCATTTTCCTCAGCTTTCAAATGCATGTTCAACAAGTGTTGGCTTCATCCTTAAATAGGGGCCACCTGATTCACACCTGTTTCTTCACAAAATTGATGACCTCAGTGATTGAATGCCACACTGCTATTTTTTTGAACACACCCCTTTCAACTAATTGCCCAATTGCACAGCCTTAAGAGCGTGCATATCATGAATGCTGGGTCTCATTTGTTTTCTGAGAATCTACTGAACCTACTGGTAACTTGTTTGCCACGTAGCAATAAAAAATATACGAAAAACCTTGATTATTCTGGTTAGTCACATTGTACTGCTATTATTTTGAACAAGACTGTATATATATATTTATTAGGGCCGGGACTTTAACACGTTAATTAAGATTAATTAATTACGTGACTTTAACGCGTTAATTAATTACGCAAAAAAATAAAAAATTTAACCGCATTTATTTTTGCACCGCGGAACGTTTTTCAATGAATCAGTTTCGACGGACCGATTATACTGGAACACCAACTAGCACGACAACTACAACAACAAACCATGGGTGCGGCTCAATCCGCTCCCTAGTTCAGTAGTCAGGGCACTGATCAGGGAGTCAGCCCATTGACTTATGTCTTGATTAGTGCCCTGACTAGGGAACTAGGGACCTGATTGAGACGCAGGGCATGCTTGAACATGAACGAAGAAGCTGATGAGACTGCTTTGCTTGGCCCCGTGGATGGGAAATTTTGTTTTAAAAAACGAAAGAATGGAAGCGTCGTCAAGAGCATGGTAGTGTGCAAGCAATACAACAAGGAATTTGCGTATCACCGCAGCACATCGAGCCTCAAATATCACAAATATGCTTTTGCTTAACTTAATGGCAAACATTGCACTGGTCTGCTGGACTGAAATAAATAAACTATATTTTGTTGATTAAGCTTATGTATTCAGTCATTATTCAATGGTATACTAAAAATACATGTGAAAAATTACTTCTCATTGTTCTAAGGTCAAATATTTATATGCGATTAAAATGCGATTAATTTCGATTAATTAATTACAAAGCCTCTAATTAATTAGATTATTTTTTTTTAAATAATATATATATATAAGGCCCTAATATATATATATATATAAGGAGATCTGACAAATTGGTTTGTCCGTCAAGAACCAGGAAAAAAAAATCGACTGAAAAACTGGGAAAAAAAACTGTTTAACCGATGCCTGTTTAACCGACGCTATTTTGGGTGGGTTTCTCCCATCCCCATACAACACAACTTCTCTGTCTTTCACTGCTCTTACAAGAACATCAGTCTCCTCGGCTGTGAACCGCTCCTGGCGTGCGCCTGGTAAATACGCCATAATAATAGCAATCCATAATGGAACTTGCGCACCTGCTTTTAAAGGGAATGTTGGATGACGCTCTGATTGGTTTATTCACGTTACGCCCAAACCACACCTATGAATAATGAAGCTACTTCAGACCAAACCATTTTAGATTTGCGCCGGGCCCAAGAGCCATTTATCCCGCCGGGAAAATAGCAACAGCGCCGAGACCCACCCACAAAGTAACTTGCACTTCGCGCTTTGACACTTGCGTTTCAGATCGTTAAAATAGGGCCCTTGATGTGTAATACAGGCACATTTGTATACTCTGGTCACACGTCTTAGGCTGTCACTGGTCAGTGTTATTGTCACGTTTAGACATGTGCTTCAGACACCACCTGTCATACTTGAGGCATTTCCCATAGGTCCTTAGGACGCAGTGTGATTTCCCATGTGAAAGGGAACTGTCATTTTAAGCATTAAAGGCACAATCTGAGTTATATTAAACATATCTTGACTCTTCAAAGCTTAATAATGGGGGCAATTTAGTAATTTAGGTAATTTATTTTTTTGAAGCCCACAAAAAGTCCGTCCATCCATCCATCCATATATTCATCCATCCATCCATCATAAAATAAATCCACATAAATCCAGGGGGTTAATAAAGCCTTTTTTGTATTTTTATTTTTATAAACTATTTTATGATGGATTGATGCGTTTCACACAGTTTAAACACAATAAGAGGTGAAATGGAATTTAGTTCAGAACAAAATGTGTGATAGACTAGTGTGCTTGCAGAGGTGGCATAAATGCATTTACAAAGAAATTCCGATTACATGCATAATCTCCCTCTGATACTTAGGTCAGAGGTGGTTCAGAGCAGGAATAATTTAATTTTGAGCTGGCACAGAGTCGCCTTAACTCAGCTGAGTAAAGTATTAGATATTTCATCAAATCACTAAATATGAGCTATATTAATATGGCGCTTGACCTAACGACACCAGTAATAAAGACAAACTGAACACAGTGAAAAGTGTGTCATGAGAGCGAGATGCCTATGGCAAGGGCTGTCCTCTCAACACACACACTGTGGCTAAAGTGCTTTTAAATGACTGGTGTGCCATGCCGTCAATAAATAGAAGCTTTCAATGCTTGGGTTGTGTTTCTGTGTGTGAGAGAGAGATCGAGACAACACACACAGGCTGGCCAGCAATCAGTAAATTAATTAGGTGGACCTTCTGCAGTGTGTGTGTGTCAGAAAGATAAAGAGATTTGTAGAGGTTGTATTTCTCTGATCCAAACCGAACAGAACTTGCGGCCAGTACTGATGCAGTGATCACAAATCGCACGCACTCGATAGAACCCCAACAAACCCTGAACCACCACAACATCTGTCTCTATGCCTGTCTGTGTGGTTTTGCTAATGCAGGTCATAAATAGGTCATGAATGGTCTATTGAAAGGCAGTCCTGCTTTGCAATATCGCTCTAAAGTGATTCTGCCCATCTATAGCCTGCGGCAGTGTGTGTGTACGTGTGCGCGTGTTCCTCTGTGTTTGACAGATGCTTGTCTGATTTCCGTTGCTCGATCTGTAAAAACAGCTCCACATTCACTCTGCACTGACATCCGCTGCGGATCTGTTGACACATCCTTCTGTGTGTGTTTCTTTAATGGCCTTATATTTCATTTCCCTGCAAAAGAAAACACCATTACCCAGAGCAGTGAGTCGCGTCGGGCCGTTCTGCTCGCCGGTGACTCCTCCTCCTCATCTGGGCTCTGATTCAATTATCCAAACACACTGCACAAACTTTCATTTAGCTCATTTCCTCACACTTGTTTTTAGGAACTTAAAGTGTCGCTTTTTCTGACACTGCTTTAAAGGCATTTTGTGCAATAGGCACAGACGCTGGGCATTGTGGCTACTCTCGTGTTCAGCCGCATTTAGGGCTGTGAATCTTTAGGTAGGCAGCGAATCGATTCGATTCACGATTCATAGTTTTTCGATTCAAGAACGATTTTTGCCAATTCAGAACGATCGATTTGAGACGATTAACATTAAAATCTGATACGATTCGATTAATTTGATTAGATTATGCATTTTCTTATATGCATTCATGGGATTATTAAAATGCTTCCCCTAATGTGTCTTAGGCAGGGTGTACATTACACTCTCAGAACTCTCAGGTACTGAATTGGTCCTTAGGGTACAAATATACCATTGTTTTCCTCAGTTCGGTCCTAGTGAGTCTCTGTCCTGCAGAGTTTGGTTCCATCCTGAAAGACATCTATAGAAGCTCTTATTGAGAATTAAAAGATGTTTAGATGTTGATGTTTTATTGAAAAAGTTTGGTTACCATTATGGAGATCAGTGTTTCCTTTAGTTGGGCAGTTTGACTTGGATTTTTAAGTAAGTTTGTGGTTTTTGTTAAAGTGAAAACAAAACACATAATTGCTCAAAACAAAAGAAGCCAAACAAACTGTATTAGGAAGAATAATGTTTGACTAAACTCATCACTAAACAATATTAAATAATATTCACCAACATTACTTGCTTATCACAGATCAGATGTTTTAAATATTGATTTTAAAAACATTCTAAAGGGGTAAACGTTTAGACACACATAGATATCAATCAATCAATCAACTTTATTTATATAGCGCTTTTACAATCACGATTGTGTCAAAGCAGCTTCACAGTGTCAAACAGGATAATATTGCGACAAAATTAGATTTGGCTGTACAGTCGTACTGGAGAAAACATGCGCAGATATCAAGAATCAGCATATGAATCTCAATAATGGTGACATACTAAATGCTGCAATGCATGCTGGAAGTCACACGTTTTATACTGTGGTGGCTTAGAAGGGTTGGAGCTAAACTCTGGAGGACATCAAATCTCTAGGACTGAACTTGTCTATCCCTGACTTAGAGGTAGAAAAATGTACCCTTAAGGCTACAGACCCAGTGGTGGGCACTTGTACCCTAAAAGGTAAAATTTTGTATTCTTTTTTTTGACAGTGTACACAGCGGCCTTCAGAGGTCAGAGAGTGGGCAATAAACCCTGTAACACTTTACAATAAGGTTCATTAGTTAACATTAACTAATAATGTACTGCAATTATAAAGCATTCATTTATCTTTGTTAATATTAATTTTACCATTTACTAATGCATTATTAAAATCTTAGTAACATTAGTTAATGCACATATGAACTATTCATGAACAAACCATGAACAGCTGGATTTGTTTTAACGAAGATTAACTAATGCTGAACAGAGGTTCATGGTTAGTTCATGTTAACTAAAGCATTAACTGATGAAACATTGTAAAGTGCAATCGAAAAAGGTTACAATTTACAATAAGGTTTCATTAGTTAACATTAGTTAGGAAAAAACCTCTGGTGCCTAAAGAGTTAACTAACATGCGCTAACCATGAGCAGATCATTTGTTGCTGTATTTTGTTCATCTTTTTAATGTTAGTTAATAAAATACAGTAATAATGTAGTAGTCAATGTTGAAATTAACATTAACAAAGATAAATAAATGCTTCATATGTGCATTTCTTTATTAGTTTGTTAACTAATGTTAACTAATGAACCTTACTGTAAAGTGTTACCAAAAAAAAAAAAAATTATATATATATATATATATATATATATATATATATATATATATATATATATATATATATATATATATATATATATATATATATATATATATATTTGTCTATTGTAAATGTTAGTTCATATTATTATTTTATTATTATTACACACTTATATATTAATAGCTTATATAAAATGGCATTTGTAGAAATTTATGTAAGGCAAAATGTAAAAAGGCTTTAAAAGTATTGTTAGTAATGCTAACTTTTGTGTATAATGGCTACGCAACATTAATAAAGTGTTCCAGGCATTAAACATGCAATGCTTCCATGAAGAGGAAATATCATGCACTTTAAAAAGCTAAACTAACTTTTCTTCATGGAATAGAAAGAAAGGCTTCTTTGTTCTCTTTATATGGAACATTTATGATGATTCTGAAGTAAACGCGCTGGTGTCTACTGTTGCTATAGTATCAGACTTTAATGCACATCTGATTGATAGATAAACCACACGCTCGTATTTCAGTGTTGGTAAAGTTGTAGTTACTTTAGCAGTTTCCTTTGTATATTAAGTTTAATGGAATTAAGTAAAATTGTATGTAGGCTATCATTCTTTAAAACTGTGAACTTAAAAAAAAAAATTTGACACTTACAAATGTGTTTGCTCTCTCCATGCAATAAATGTGCATCCTTGAATAAGTGGGGGTTTACTTCAAATGGTCAGGTATGACCCATTTCCATAAAACTTGAGCAACGGACGGAGCGCGAGCGCAGTCCAGTGAAGGCGGTTATGAGCACGGCACATGTCTGTGAAGGAGAGCTGTGAGGTCACGGATGACGCAGCATGACGCCTCTATTAATTCACACATGTAGTAGATATAATCAAATGTTTATTCCAAAGCACTGAATCGTTATTGAATCACGATCATTTATCTGATTCTTAGCATTTTAAATCGAGCATCGACCGAAATTAAAGGGGGGTGAAACACTCAGTTTCAGTCAGTCTCAATCTTGAGTACCTATAGAGTAGTATTGCATCCTTCATATCTCCAAAAAGTCTTTAGTTTTATTATATTTATAAAAGAAATATAGGCTGTACCGAGTCTTTCCGGAAAAAACAGAGCGCCTGGAGGCGTATCGTGTGGGCGGATCTAAAGATTGACGAGCGCGCAAAGCGGTGACGTCCTCAAGCGTGGAGAAGCCTATGGCTATCGAGCTCAGCTAATACATATATGATCCAGAATCATTCGGAGGCTGAAATAAATTGAACAGGAGAAACAGCAACAGCAGGACGTCCGTCTCTGTGGTATGTACTGTATTTAGTGGCCTGTCAACATTTGTGTGTGTTTACTCGCAGTTTATGAGGACATGATTCGGTTTATGGACTATTGTATGCGACTAAACCTTAGCAGTAGCAAGCAAAATGGTTTTGCACGTCAGACTAGTGTAACATTATACAGAGAACAACAATGGAGTAACCGTTAGCGCATTTGAGTGACGAAGCACACGATCGTGTCGTTTACTGATGTTTACTCATGCGACGAGCCGACGACATTTGAAGCAGTTTTACTCAATTCTGCTTCCAAAGCAGGATCAAACCTTTATCGCTGGGACCGCTCCGTCAAAAACACACTTCTTTGGTATGATTTGGTAAAGTCTTGACAGCAGTGAACGGTGGAGATCCACTTTGCGACGTGACTGAAGCGATGTTGTGAAGCTTCCCGTCATTTCTGCGTTCAAATCGGTTCAAATGCAGCGCTGCCTTCCCGGAATGCTTTGCTGAAGCGTTGACGTCGTTTGATGTCACCCATAGGAATAAAGTGGAGCGCGGCGTGACAGAATTGTTCAGGGACAACTGGATCTGCACCTGAGCGAGTGTTTATGGGCGTGCATTTCCTCTCTCGCTCTGGTCACACGCGCGCACGCACCCTACCGGGAGAAGAGCCCGTACGGCCCATACAAGGACCTTCCGCTCTATTAACGTCAAGCCGAGCCCTACTCGAAAAAAAACTCTCCAAAACTTGTGAGAAACTGGAAGGAGTATTTTTAACACAGAAATACTCCATCAAACGTCCAACATTAGTTTTTGAAACTTTGTCTATGTTTAGGATGGGAATCCAAGTCTTTAACAGTG
Source organism: Pseudorasbora parva (assembly GCF_024679245.1). Classification (NCBI taxonomy): domain Eukaryota; kingdom Metazoa; phylum Chordata; class Actinopteri; order Cypriniformes; family Gobionidae; genus Pseudorasbora; species Pseudorasbora parva. Next base: position 16,650,791 of record NC_090172.1, on the reverse strand, counting down.
TAAAAAGCTCAGTGTGCATGAAACAGCATTTCACCCCCCCTTTAACGATTCGCAATTCCAAATAAATGTTTCAAGATCGATGGATATGCATCGTCAGGATTTTTAATCGATGCATCGAGAACACGAGTGAATTGTTACACTCCTAGCCGCACTGCATCAGCTAAATGCTAGTATAATAAAAAAAAATCTACATTTCACATTTTGTAAATATTATATTCTGTTTGCATGCAAGTTCATTTCACAATCAAATGTGACAATGAATAAAACTTAAGTTCATGCACTCAGCGGTTCACTCGATTAAAAAACAAAAACAAAACAAAAACCGAGATGTCACAAATGTTTCAGTGTTAAATGTTGTTTACATTTAGAATGACCCATAGTGAGCACTTGCTACGGCTACCCGATAGACGAGGTTCCGCACGTAGCGCTAGATTAAGTGGAAGCGAGGAAAGAGGGCCAATCCAAGCTAGGCTACACACTAACCCCAACATTCTCTCATTGTCTGTTCTTTGTAAAACTGGGCCACCAAACCCTGCAGCAGTAAGCTCAGAGAGAGATGAAGACATGCTGTGTCTTTATTTCAATTGAAACATGGCTGAATAACAACATCCCAGATTTGCATATGACGCATACAGGGCAGCGTGCTGCCTCCCCTGGGCTTCTCTAGCTACATCTTTCTTGCGCTAATACAAGCATATAGACCGCCACTGAAATGAGCCGAAACGGATAAGAGTATGGCCAGAAAAACCATGTCAGCACTACAGGACTGCTTGGGAGGTACTGACTGGAACATGTATAGAGAGGCAGATGCAATGAAGTGTAGCATTGGTTTAGAGGAGTATGCATCATCTGCATTAACAATTGCATAGATTATGTTAATTCCAAGTCATTATGGAGAATGTCTTCAAACTCATAATGAAGGAAACCCACACCTCTTCTTGACGATAAGGTACTGAGTTTTTTCCAACTGAAACTAAGACAAGAAATGGTTACAAACTGAAGTCGATCCAAGAATGGTTGGCAGATTTGACAGCACACCTGCAAGTGTGCTAACATTTGCCTGATCCTCAGACTTACTGAGCCGGGCTGTCATTCCTGTCTGCTTCTTATCCACCACCATCATCATACCAGTTAGAAAGAAATCAAATGTGTCCTGCCTCAATGATTTCCAGCCTATGACTCACACCAGTCATTATGAAGTGCTTCGAGAAACTAGTCCTGAGCCACCCCTCTGCACTCCCTCCAGTGTATCAACCTAAACACTTAAAAACAAACACAAAAATATTACCAGGGGATAGTTAAAAGAAATAAATCTGTCACACCGGACACGAAGCTCAGCGTGTTTGAGATGTGCGAGCTCAATTTTTATCGACTTTTAACAGAAGAGCTGCACGCAGGGATGGGCAGTATTTCAAATACATGTATTTCAAATACGTATTTGAAATACAAAATACTATTTTGTATTTCGTATTTTAAAGCCTTTGGAAAAAATCGAATGTAATTTGTATTTAAATACATTTAAGATGAGTATTTTTGTATTTTCAAAATACTCAAAATACTTTGAGCCAGGCAACCTCTTTATCAGGAGCTGTTTTCATGCATCTACTAGTTCAGACCAGACACGCCCCTCCCCCCAACATTCATTCAGGTGAGCCGCAGCTGTACAACCCTAGCCTGACAAGCCAGACCCACATCAAGATGTTTGGTCTGGAAACTCACTATTGACGGCTCAATCCGAGGGGCGGATAAACGGTTGTCTTTCAAACTCCCTCTGCACGCGATAGGATAGCGCTACAACCATCAAGAGCAACGTGAAGCGGAGCTCATTGATAGATTAAACATTCGCCGTATCCGGTCGGCTAAACTCCGAACACATCTTCCCTTTTTAAGAATGACTTCAGTGCCGTTCTTTGTTCTTTTCTCAGAGAAAAGCTTAACTCAAGTCTTCCAGAGTCACGGCCAAAGCTAATTCGAAAGACCGCCGTTCGCCAGCGTCTGTGTTTACTAGAAGCACGCAAACGCAACTCTGCCGTCATTATATTAAACCCCGCCCACCAACTCTATACACGATGTGATTGGCCCGACCAGAGTTTGGTTTTTACAGCTCAGAAGTGTATTGAGAGTTGTTAGACGGCACTCGTGGCAGATTAGATTTGCTGCCGCTAGGGTGCGTCTAGATTTCTAGGCTAGTACAACCCAGCCTTGGATCGGCAACTTTACAAAATTGTTGGAATAAGGTGAGGATGTCATGGTCAATTCTACTTGTTGATTAAAGTAGCTTGTCAAATGTGTTTGAAGTATTAACGTTACTGCATGTTAGGGATGAGTGATATCATATGACAATACATATCGTAGATTCGTAGCAATAATATAAAATGTGAATCGATGGAACTTTTTCTAAATCATTTACATAGATAGGCCTATCGGGGTAAGCACATATATCTGTGCAGCTTTTAGTGGGCAGGAATAATTGGAATGTTGGAGTGGAAAAAGAAGTGAGGGCGAATGAGTTATTGACGTAATTTGTGTTATTATAACTGCCGCTAAAGGAAATTCAAATTCAAATTGAAAACGAAAGTTTCTAAGCAGTTGCACACATCTAAATGCTTTTTGGCATTCAGAATAGGCCCAGATAGATAACAACCTAATATGGATACCTTCACTGAATTGCCAATTTCACATGTATTTGGTGTATTTTCAAAATACAAAATACTGTATTTGTATTTAAATACATTTTTCCACACAGTATTTTGTATTTGTATTTAAATACATTTTTCATCACAGTATTTTGTATTTGTATTTTAAATACATTTCCATGTATTTATGGCCATCTCTGGCTGCACGATGGGTGTATCTTGTAGCACAGGGTGAAATCAGTATGTACATTGATGATTTGAGGGAAATATAATATACATTTAATATAACCTTGAAATGGCGCTCTGTGGCGTGGCAGGATTTTCCTGAGGAACTTCCTGAGTCGCCGCGGACAGGCACCGAATGCCGCCACCGGTGCGTGTACACTCGTTGAAAACAATGTGTTCGAATTTTAAAGGCACAGCGTGACGCGAAGCTCAGTGCCACGTCTTTAAAATATTGAGCACCCCCAATATCCCCCATATTTTCAAAATGGTATAATTCTTGTTTCATAACACCCACAAAGATTTGACTGTGAGATCGGTGGTCGAATCCGCATATCGACGCATCGAATCTTCGACTATTTGGGGTCACCCCTAAAACACCCATTAGAATGATGTTCATAGACTTTATACCAGGAGTGGGCAAGTGTGGCCATTGAGATCTACTGTATTGCAGAGGTTAGCTTCATCCCTTCCTATCTTTCAGTCTTTACTTAACAAGGAAAATTAAAACTTGTGAGATATAAAATCACCTTTACAAGAGGGCTATCACAATTTATAGCAATGGTAATTGCATAAAATAGGGCACAGTATGAAAACAACAAGATTTAACATCACAGTCATCTTTAAAAAATAAATCAGATTGCAGATCATTCAAATAGACCTAAAATTAATTTAGTGATATCAGCTTGCTTAGATGGATCGATGCCAGGCAAAAGGAGCAGTTTATATATATATATGAGCTCCATGTACCTTTTAAGGTACACGTGGCCATCACTGGGGTGGTACCCTTAAGGGTAAATTTTTGTACCTTTAATTCAGAGGTAGGTAAGTTCAGTCCTATAGAGCTGATGTCTTCCAGAGTTTAGCTCCAACCCTACTAAGCCACCACAGTATAAAACTCATGGCTCCCAGCATGCATTGCAGCATTAATTATCTCACCATTGTTGAGATTCATATGCTGATTCTTGATAGCTGTGTGTGCGTCTAAACTTTTCCCCCATTAAAAGCTTTCAAAACTCAAAATGTAGAATGTCTTTGGCAAGAAAGTATTGCTGGTGAAACAAGTGCTTTGAGTGCCTTGAAAAGCGCTATATAAATCAAACGACTCTCTGTGGTCGTTAAAAATGGCCAAATTTGCCCACTGGCCCCTGTCCATCATGGCCTCCTAATAATCTCCATATAATGATCGGCGTAATCACATTGTCTCCTCTCCACCAATCAGCTGGTGTGTGGTGAGCGTTCTGGCGCAATATGGCTGCCGTCGCATCATCCAGGTGGGTGCTGCACATTGGTGGTGGTTTGAGGAGATTCCCTCCTTCCATAATTATGTAAAGCGCTTTGGGTGTCTAGAAAAAGTGCTATATAAATGTAATGAATTATTATTATTATTATTATTATTATTATTATTATTATTAACATTATTTTATAAATATTTGTATTTAGTGATAAGTTTAGTTAGACATTATTCTTCATTATTAATTTAGTTTTGGCTTCTTTTGTTTGGAACAATGCAACAAACTCTACATAAAAATCCAAGTCAAACTGCCCAACTAAAGCAAACACTGATCACCATAATGGTGACCAAACTTTTTCAATAAGAGCTTCTATAGATGTCTTTCAGGGCTGGAACCAAACTCTGTAGGACAATGGCTCACTAGGACCGAACTGAGTAAAACAATGGTATATTTGTACCCTAAGGACAAATTGCGTACCTTAAAAGGTACAGTTATACATTTTGTTCCACAAGGAGCAAAATTGTACCTCCACTGTACCTTTTTTTTTCTGAGAGTGCAGTGACAGCACTTGTGCCTTAAAAGGTACAATTTTGTACTCTTTTTTTTTTTTTGACAGTGCAAAAGAGAGAGTTGTTCTACGACACAGTGTGAGTTCCCTCGAAAGGGAACTAATCTCACTTATTATCAGAACCTACCACTATACTTGGTTTTGGCAACAGGGCTCCAGATTGCAAAATGGTTGCATTTTGTGACTAAATGGTGACATATTTAGACATTTTTTCCTGCCAACACCAAAGGACTCAGCAACAGTTTTATTCCTCTGGCAGTCAGGGTCAATGCCTTAACATGTACTTCTATCAGAAGATTGATCAGAGAAAGATTGAGTGTTAACACTAAGAACATCTTTGCAGCACATCTAATCACCCGGATTACTATGATTATAACCGTACACAAGACAAATGTTTTCAAGCAGATATGTACAGACAAATATTGTCTTACCAAACTAATTAAATGATCTCTGATTGTCTATAAGGACTTGAGTCTACACCAAATGTTCTAATGTAAAAACAAAGACAGAAAGAAAGATTTGCAAGAAATGCCCCAACATGGACAGCCTTCTCAAACTAAAATGCCAAAATACTGTAAAATCTTCACATATTGGAGGGATATATCAGACATCTTTCATCTGTTCATTTGCAAAGAAATATTCTCATTGTTTCATATCAGAGCAGGTCTGAATAGTTTTATTTCCTTTTCAGTTTAATGACTACATATTTCCTTAAAATGTTCTAAGTATCAGTAAAAACTACGAGCTGCAGAATGGGTCACCACTTTTGACTGGAGTGCCCCTCAGGGACCCATTCAAAAAGGCCCCCATAACAAAGTCAAAGAAAATTGATTTGCACATTGTCTGTGTTAACTGGCTTTCATGAAATTGCTGGTAATGGCACAGCTAGAGAAACGGTGTCCTGGATATGGATTCAGTTGAGCGGAAAAAAGAAAAAAAGGAGTATGATGGTGTATTGTAGATAAATGTAGTGATAATCAGCTTTGAGGTCGTTCTTTGTGATCTGAACCCAACGTTATGTGTGTGTGTGTGTGTGTGTGTGTGTGTGTGTGTGTGTGTGTGTGTGTGTGTGTGTGTGTGTGTGTGTGTGTTTGTGTGTGTTTGTGTGTGTGTGTGTGTGTGTGTGTGTGTGTGTGTGTGTGTGTGTGTGTGTGTGTGTGTGTGTGTGTGTGTGTGTGTGTGTTTAGAAATGGAAAAGTGCTGCAGGGAAGGATTATTCAACCATACAAATCTGTCATGAAATTCAGCTACAACTTGAGTTGTTATAAAGTGTCTTTTACAATACACATTTCTGTGACGGCTCTCTAACTATAATGAGAAATGTGAAAGTTTGTGCAAGGAGTCTAAATTATACAGTATACAGCACTACGAGTACCATTAGGACTTTGTGTGTGTGTGTGTGTGTGTGTGTGTGTGTGTGTGTGTGTGTGTGTGTGTGTAATAGCCATTCCATTCTCCGTGACATATTACATATTAGTATTATGAGAAAATGCAGGTCATTAAGCAGCAGTCTTTTTGCCTTGCACTCAGTGTGGGTGATTCTAGTAACACATTCACAGACAGAGCATATCACTTCTCTCTTCTCACACATTGAATCCGCTCCCTGTCTCACTTAGTTGTCTGTTTCTTCTCACTCAGATTCGAGTGTTTCTCAATACTATTGCTGCGTCCCAATTCGCCTACTTATACTACGTCCTAAAAGTATGTACTCTTTTGTGAAGAAAAGGTATATACTTTTGAGTATGTAGCAGAAAAGTATGCAAGCTTCGGGACATACTACTTCGCCATCTTTAACGGATTCTGTCGCTTAGTTACGTGCATCCCGTCTCCATTTATCTGCCCTGTCAATCATCGTCAGATTCGTCACAGTTCAAATCCTCCACATTCAGATTAATCTCCTACCGTATCGGAGAGAAATGTAGCCGCACGTTGATCTGCCATGTGTGGGTCTTTGTGGGTCAGAGACTCTCCTCATGTGTTTGCAGTTTAAATATAATTAAGGATTTAAAAGTTAATTGCCAAACGTGTCATTAAAAAAGTTCACAATGTTGCTGAAGGTGAAATATAATGTGGACAACACTGAATAAATATATTTTTGTCAGGTTAAATATTGATAGTTGGTCACTCAAACCCCTTTATCTAAACTTCTCTACTTAACCGTCAAACTCGCACATCCATCATGTTTGTAGTTTTTTAACGCTTTTTATCCCCGTTTGTAGTTCTAATCGAATCCTCGTCCAACTCGCAATGGGTTGTGGGCAATATCAGCCATTAGGGTGCCCAACGATCCATACTTCGAATTTGGACCGGAAATAGTAAACCATCCGGGAATCTTTGGAATACTCTTTTCAACATACTACGATTTGGGACATACTAATTCTATTTTCGAATACTATTTAGGATGGATAGTATGCAAATTAGGACGCAGGGCATGTCTCTGAAGCTAACATCCCATTTCTGTTTTTGTGTAGCTCAGAGTCTTATTTTTTCCCCCAAACTCCCTCTCTCCCAATTTTCCAAGCTTCCTCTTTCACTCTTTCACTATTCCTATTCCAACACCATGAGCTGTGCACTGTAAGATAGCTACATTTCTCTAAAAGAGCTAGCATGGGTGTGACACTGCATCTTTTTAAAGATGTCATTCCACCTGTGTGTTTCTGGATGTGAATCACAGTAAGGGCTAACCTGGCTAATCAGTCATTGTGGGCCCCACCCTCCTCTAGCACACTGCAAGCTGTGGCGCTTTCAGGAGGAGGCGCTGGTCATTCAGGGTTTCGTCGGAAGATACGATGCCAATTGCTGCGTCAGCTAGAGTGAGCTAGAGTCCTCCAGGGATGACAACTCGGCTGCATTGCCTGAGCCTAACCCAGAGCTCATGCCTATGATTTCTCGGCCCGCCAAGAGAGTCCGGCTCAAGTGAAGGCCTCCACCGTGTCCTGAGGCCTCGAGGTTGAATGAATAGTATCTTGGGGCGGCCCGTGCTGGTTCTCAGCTCCCAACCCCAGTGCCATTCTACCCAGAAGTGCATGAAGAGGTTCCCAGATTGTGGGACAGCACATTTTTCTGCCTGAAACGGTCCAGTGCCTCTTCTCCTCTCACTACCCTAGATGTTGGGACAGCCAAGTGGAATGTGGAGATCAGCCCAGTGGAGTGTGTGGTTGCAATGCAGTTGTGTTCAAAAATCACTGCTGCCTGGTGGGGTAATCCATGTCTCCCATCCAAGGTCTGTAAGTTTTCATCTGTTCTCACGGCCAAGGCTTACAGAGCCACCTCCGCCCTGCACGCCATGGCTCACCTGCAGATGTTGCACAAGGGAAGTACTGATCCATCTGCACAGTGACAGACTTCGTATATGCAGCGAAAATCACTGCACGCTCCCTGGGTCAGACGATGTCCACTCTGGTGGTCCAGGAACACTACATTTGGCTGAACCTGGTGGATATGAAGGAGACGACAAGTATTGATTCCTTGACTCCACGGCCAGCCTCTTCGGTTGAGAACTTCATCCGGCAGTTCACAGCTGCACAAAAGCAGACAAAGGCAATAAAACACATCCTGCCCCGGCGGCCCACTAGTGCTCTTCCACGGCTGCAGCTCAAACCAAACACCCAGTTTGTCTGGTGTCCCCCCAAGTTCAAAGCCAATCAGTTCACATCTATGCTGGATAGTAATGCTCATGTCTGAGGGGCGGAGATTGCAGTCTCACTGGCAAAGGATGAAATGAAAACAGGGTTTTACAGCTCCTACTTCATTGTACCCAAGTAAGCCGGTGAGTCATGGACAATCGTAGACCTGCAAGTTCCACAAGTTTGTAAAGTTTCTTTACAAGCTCATATTCAAAATGTTAACACAGAAATGCATATCCGTCCCTGAGATTGGTTTGCAGCCTGAAGGAACCATACTTTCACATCTCAATTCTCTCTTGACACATACTGTCAAGTATACTACACTTTGCATCTGAAGGTCCCATGAGAGAACATGGGATTCGCATCATCAACTATCTCGTAGATTGGCTCAGCTTTCAGCCTGTGGTTGGAACTTGCATTTCTATGGGGAGGACTAGAATGGGTATGCAGTCTCTGGTATTTGGACAGGACCCAAACTGCATTGGCACATCAACTGGCACACAGCTGGCCCAACATAAATATACATTTTCCCCAGTAAGCCTACTCACACAAACACTGTGCAAAATCAGGGACCAGACCTGGTTCACACAACTTATGCTCCTTGCGACAGCCCCTTTGGCACATTCCTGTCACAGGAAGGACCTGCTTTCTCAGAGATGGGGCACCCTATGCAACCCACATCCAGGCCTCTGGAATCGGACGGGATCTGGAGGGCTTAGGCAGTGGTAGATATCATCACTTCAACAAAAGAGTGCTCTCGGGGAGGTGTCTCAGTAAGGTAAATCTGCTTCTGTATTTATACCCAAGCTGTGGGAGGAGCATGAGATGCAAATCGTGCACGCCGTGCTTCGGCCCATTTTGTTTGCACTCAAAGATGATTGGGCTCTCAATGTGTGTGTCCATGGTTTGCAATGTGTAGGTGTGTTCACTACTCACGTCTCCTAATGTGTGTGCACTTACTTGGATGGGTTAAATGTTTCATATTTCATGTTTCTGCCCTTCCTTCCGTACCTAGTTTCCTGTCTCACTCCGTTTGTCCTGTTTCTCCTCTCCCCACCCCCCATTTTGCATCTTGTCTCTTATCGGGTCAGGTCAGTTATAGTGATAATTAAGACATAATAATAAATATCTGAAGCTTCTGAAGACAGCAAAATATAAAGAGTAACAGGAAATGGTGAAGAATTATGTAAGATGAGTTTCTGTCACAAACTCTATTACGTTCTCTCTATTAATGTTTTCTGTTCTATTGTTTCTGACAGGAGCAGGCTACCAGTCAGACTCTCTCATCTCCAAATCTGATTTATGAAACATTTCAGGCCACCGTCATAATGAGGTACCTGTATCAGGGCTAAATGAGGTCAGCAACAAGGGCTTTACACATGAGATTGATTATGAAAAATGACAGATACTATTAAAATTACGAAACATCCGTTGTGTGATGTTTGAGAAGAAACTAATTTCAAGCGAGATTTTCAGAAGGGACCGTTTGAGTAATTCAGGAGCAGATTAGTGCTGAAGTTACTTTGAAGCTGCAGCTTGTCAAGCTATTTATTCATTTTTTTAAGTTGCCATAGCAATAGAAACAGATGTTTTCTTCTGAATTGGGATGTACATCAGAATAAAAAGAATGTCTTTGTCACTTGGTGTTGGTTGTCGATCGAATGGAGGCGGATCTGTGGGCTTGTACGTAGTCGATTGTAAGAAAGAGATGGGTTTCAAGTGGACTAAATGACTGAATAATCTAACATACTGTACACCACCAAATAATTATTTACCGGAAGTTTCCCAGTTACCCAGATAGCAGAAATGTTTTAAGAATGTTATGTTAAAGTTACCCAGTTGTGAAAAAAGATATTTCTGAATTTTCATCAGAAACTTCAAGGTCATTTTTTTATGCTTTATAAACATTAAGACAACTTAATTCATTTTGAATGTTGTCTAAACAAGTGATCAATCGATATATTGGGCTGATATTTGTGGTTTTTACGTGTACCGGCATTGGCAGATACTTGGCTGCTGCGTTCATCTGTAGTTTTTTTTACAGACAGGCTTCCACAGGCAGCTCTGTGTTGCTGGAGACGCTACAGTTCACGTGCATGCACTGCCCCTAGAAAAGTGCTGTAATCTGCTCTTCAAGACAACGGCAAGTTTTAAACTGTTTGACTTAGCTGAAATATTACCATACACTTTGAAAGTTAAAAACACGTTGCTCTATATGTGCTTGCAACTATAACTAAGCAAGTTTGTGCATCCAAATGGAAAACGCAAATGCCGAATGCCTCGTCTATAAAACTTCTTGCCCTTGTATTTAGGGAGCTGCAAATAGCTAAGTTGTAGGGTATCCGTATGCATACAATAGCTGTTATAGCTCAACAGTGGTCACAGGATTAAGTAATGCCAACGTTGTTCCGTGGTATTTGTGGGAGTTTTAGTCATCAAACACCTGGCTGAGGTTTGGACACTTGTGGTGTGTCTCTCCAGTGTTTCTCACACATAGACTAATTTGTGGTGGTGCGCCAAAGAATCAACACCGGCCGCCACATATTGAGTTTTTTTGGCGGCCGCCAAAAGCAACTTTTTTATCCTGTATCCAAGTTGTATTTATATAGCGCCTTTCCAAAGCTCAAGGTTGCTTTACATAGCGTTATACAATACATTTGCACAATAGTACATTAGCATACTCACATACACAAGACAAGCACATAATATTTTTTATCCTGAAAAAGAGGAAAATGAAGAAGTTGTATTTATATAGCGCCTTTCCAAAGCTCAAGGTTGCTTTACATAGCGTTATACAATACATTTGCACAATAGTACATTAGCACACTCACATACACAAGACAAGCACATACTGGTACAAACTGTGTCAAACTGTTTTGCTCTCCCTCGTGCATATTAATAAAAATCAATTGAGAATTGACACGATGGTAAAAGGTTTTAAGACCGAAGTTTATAATGGAGCATTGGAAGAAGAAAAAAATCCTGGATTACTCCTGGGTGTGAATTGTGCTAAACAAAATGTTGCCTTATCTTCTCTGCGACTGAAAAGGCACATGTTGAGAAAATATATATAATATTCTCACCCAAAATATTGATATGATATGAATGTCAGATGATTTCGGAAGTGACACTGATCTGCTTTTTGTTTGTTTGTTTGTTTTTTTATTCTTTTTAAAAGAAATGGCAGAGCAGAATCAGAGTACGAAAATTAATCCGAGTTAAGTACACTAAAACTTAGGGATAAGCATTAAATGACTAGGTTGTATATAGTTGGTTACTTTTAAAATTAAGTATAGTACAGTCAGTGTGCCCTTTTTATGTTGCTTGCTTGTTGCTTCTGTGTAGAATAGTGTAATTATTTTATTTATGTTTAAATATTTAATTTGAGATTTTATTTTCTTTATAGATTTTTCATTATTCCTTGTTCTACCTCAGTTTTTACTATTTATTTTCTTTTCTTTTTTTTTCAATAAATGTTCTTTGTCCATGAGTGATGTTAATGTTTGATAACGTTTTTTAAAGACCAGATAACATTAATTAATTTTATAAACATTAACATTAATTTTATTCAGTGCCACATCTTGTCAAGTAAACTTGATTGTGGCACCTCGAAGGTTAATGTTAGTCGAATAAAGTTATCTTGTTATTTGAGAGCATCTCAATTAGAGCCCAATTGCGAGGGTTTACTGTTAGCTGGGTATGACATTTTGATTAAAAATGAACAACAAAAAGCTAGAAAGAAAATTAAATATTTACATTGATTCATTGATTATAATGTGATAATATGCATTAAGAAAAATAGGGTGAATTTTCATTTCTAGAGTCAAACTATTATTCAGGTGTACAGTAAGCTACTTACAAAATGTAGTTAACTACATTACATAACTAACATGAAAAATCTAACTAACATAACTAACATCTCAGGTTACAACTCTAACATATTTGTAACAAGGCTGGAGTTGATGTTATAGGGAATGTCCTTAGCGTGACCAGCATCTGAACATGTACCAAACACTCCAATCTGTTGGCTTATGGTAGTGTATGACATCAAAAGCGGCGTGACCATAGGTAGAGTCATGATGAGCAATACCCGCTATAGGGGAGCGAAAAGTCTTATTTTAGGACTCAACCATTGTTAAAATAAAATGTATTGCATTTTTTTCTATCCTGCTCTACCCTAAAGGATATTGTAAGGTAGTATATACAACTATGAGGTGGTTTGGCAGGGCCAGGGCCTTAAGCAAAGCCCCCTCACTCACTGAAAGATAAACACCCTAGTGGTTCCTCACCAGGGGCCATCTTCACATACACGTATTCATTCAGCCCTTCCATATTCAAATAGGTCAAATGCTGGAAAGGAACGATGTGAGCAACCTATCGTTTCTTTGAAAACTTATATGATTTCCAAGACATCTATGCAGGTCTGGAAGAAACAGTGTCATGTGTGAAGGAGCCCCCCTTGTCATAGTCCACTAGGAAGCACTATAGAGTAGATAGTATAACTAATTATAATGGGTTCTATATGCGTTTGTCGCATCGCACAACTGGCTATATTCTGGCATGCAACGTCCAATCACAGTTTCTGATAAAGAGGTAACACTTTATTTCATTAGTCCACTTTAGATATTCTACTTTCTTTAAGTAACTTTGGTACTATATATCAACTAGTAGTCATTAGAGCAGAGGTTTTCAACCCTATTCCTGGGGACCCAATGTTCTGCAAAGTTTATTTCCCAGTTAAGCACACTGTTTGCTAAGCACACTTGCCTGTGTATTTGCAACAAGTAATCCTGAAGAGCTTGATTAGCTTCACCTGTCTTTGAATAGGATTGGAGCTAAGCTCTGTAGGACACTGGGTTGAAGACATCTGCATTAAACCTTGTTCAGACTGCATGATTTTCAAACTCGTCGGGTCACTGCTCTTTTCACACTGCATTACTTTCTGGGGTAGCATTCAGTCACTGCTGTTTTCACACTTCACAATGGATCGGTGACAGAGGGGTTCACACTGCGTGATTGTAAAAAAAACAATTCTCTCTCTCCGAACATTCCCAACCAAACACACGTGTGATACGTAAACAACGCGAGATCACACCGCCGTTCTCGTGCGAGACTTGGAATTGTTATCAAAAATGATAAACTGCGCAAAGTTTGCTACAAATTCTCTGTGAGCTGATTTGTGGAGAAAAAGAAAAAAAAGATTATGGCAGAAGAAATTGCTGGAGAGACAGAGGGAGTCAGGATTGTGTTCTGCAAAGAGAGTTTGAGGTAAATAAACAATTTTGTAAGGTGCTGCTGCTGTGGCTGGATGTGCAAATGTTTGCCCTTTGTTTCTGTTTAAGAGAATTGTAAATATATCTATTAAAATACTGATATTCTGCTCTATAACTCCTCCCTGAACCTCCCGCTGCCTTTTGTATCTCACTCTTTCATTGGCTGCCGGTCATCGCCGATGTCATTTTTTCTGTCAGAGTGCAGTTCACACAGCAGGATTATGATTCGCCGACAGGTCCAGATATTTAACATGCCAGATATCTCGCGGGCGTTGGCGACTCGCCGGCTATTCTCTCTGATCGCATCTTTGATTATTCACACTGCGTGATTGTTACTCACGTGCACGAGCACCGATTTGCCTATGATCTCACCGCATTTGTCTGTGATTTCGCAAAACCTGTCGGCGAGTCAAAATCGGGGCTAAAATCCGGCAGTGTGAACTAGCCTTTAGAGTAATTTTGTTAGGAACACTCTCATCAAAGATGAATAACAATTAGCATTCAGTTTGGACTGGCAGTATGGTTCTGTTCTGGGAAAGAACTCCCTGCCCATACATGCAGCCTAGCATGGATAAGAGTAGCGAGAGCAGTTATATACCTCCTTTGGGTAAACAGAACATAACCAACATCATTTTTTTTTTTTCAGATATCATTAATGTTCGTTCATTAATTTAATGTTCAACATAATTCAAGAAATCTTCGAAGAGGAATATCAGAAGGCCAATTCCTGAATGGACGAGGAGAGTAGCGGGGTATGGAGGGGGGTTATTAGCTCCTGAGCAACACGATAAAGCTGCTGATAATACAGTTTGGAACTTATATAGGAATGATATGATAAGCATCATATTCCTATAGGTAGATGTTGATCAATTTGGAGCCAGCTGGTTCAAGCTTGACTGATGTGACCTGCCAGAAATGTTACACGTGATTTGTAGTCTGCTTAAAATATGAGAGAAAGTTGACTTGCACAAGCAAAGTTACTTAGCTAATGTCTAAATTGGAGAAACTGAAATACAGCTTAACAAAAGGTCACACTCAAAATGTGTTATATGACATATTTTCTTTTCTTGTTGAATGCCCATTTTCATTCTGAATGGTGGATCTGTTCGTAACTGGTTTATTCAAACAGACTGTCCACAAAGCAACAAGACAATAGGCTTGTTTAAGATGAGCAAAATCTGCGCAGAACCGATCACCGGTGATCAGCGTGAGAAGCATGCCGGTTAGAAATGTGTCCGAGGGCGGTCCGCCTTGCTCTGATGTTATGCTGACGCATGTCAAAAATTTCTCGCGACTGAAAGACAGATGTGTCGGATTCTGCAGTCGAGCGCAGTTGCTCTCTACCGACTGCACAGAGCAAAAGCATGATGGGAAACGACACAGCTTAATGATTATTAGTTTAAACAACCGTGATGCAAGGTTGTTTTTTTAAATATTTGATTTTAAAACTCTGATATCATGTTTTTATATGTATAAATTATGTGTGAATATTCTCAAACTCGGACAGTGGAATCTTTCTGTGGGTTATGTATTTGTTGTCATATTAATAAAAATATATAAAAACGTGTAATTAAAGTAAAAATGCTTGATAAACAGGTCTTTCAAATGGAAATAAACAACAACAACATTGGGTGTCCTTGTTCATAATTTTTATTTTCATATAAAAGCAACAGAACTTAAATGACATCCAGTTTATCAGCAACAGAGCGCACGAGTGTGAATCCCGCGATATCCGCAACTGATCTCGCAGGTGTCTGATCCACTACGAGAAGAGAGAACTGTCCGGCTTGCCAGCACTTTTTTCACTCCTCCCCTCACTGCAGCCGCCTAGCAGTGGTGGAGGAAGTACTGAATCTCAGTACTTAAGTAAAAGTAGAAGTACTACAACGACAATCCTATTTAAGTAAAAGTAAAAAAGTACTTGATTTTAAATGTACTTTTAGTATTAAAAGTAAAAGTACTTGTATAACAATTCATTCTCTTAATGTCTATATTCTAATAATTAAAAAGAAGAAAACAGTATGGGCTGGGGTGTTTTAATTAAATTAGTTTTGGGTTAATGTAGGCTAGTTGTGCTTATCATCTGTTGCCTAGTTTACATTCTGACTCACAATATCAGGGTGATCTGCAGTTAAATATCAATATTCCAAATTAACATTTTCATCAGCTTTTATGTATTTAAATCTTCATATTTATGAGGATTAATCTTAAATATAGGATATGCTTCAGCTTTTCTTTTATATTCTTAATTTTGATAAATACATTAAATTAGAATAGCGCTATAGGGTTGTTAAATAAAATAATTTACACTGACAAATTACAACTGCATTAAATAATGTTATGAGATTGTTTTACCTATATATTTTTAATATAATAAGAAACATTGTTAATAATGTTTAAACATGAAACTAAACTACCAGTAGGTGGCGGCAGGTCTTAATGAGTGAGTCATTGAGTCGGTTCGTTCAAACGGCTGATTCGTTCATGAATGAGGCAGTCGTTTACGAACAGGTCATTGAATCTTTAATTCAACCGATTATTTCAAACACTGAATCATTCACTAACACATTATTGCTGTGAGATGCGTTTTGGTTCTAATGTGGAAATATGATCTCATCTTGGAAATATTTTTGCTGCTGTAATAGAACAAAAGAAGTTTATATTGCATCTAAAATGTAAGTGACTAATTTTAATGAATTGTTTATGGAACTGTCATGAAATGTGTCACATTTTCAGTCGTGATGGTATTCAGGTAAACAGCACTCTTGGTCGTGTCATATGATGTTTTTTTAACTGTATTATACATTATAAAATATAAAAACCTTCACATTTTGAATATTTACTGCAGTATGTTACTGAGTTTCTCTGTACGAGCGGCGTTGGTTTGTTTCCATTTCTCCTTGAGAGGCTGCGCGATTGTCAACAGCGCATCCGTCAGTTCATACATTAGCCTATTACCGGTATTATCCATTAATTATCCGAACAAACCTTAATCTCGAGCCCTGAAACTGATCAGAGAAAAACAAAAATGTAACGAAACGTTGTAGAAATGTAGTGGAGTAGGAAGTAAAATATTTGCTGCAAAATGTAAAGAAATAAAAGTAAAAAGTATGCACTATTGATTCTACTTAAGTAAAGTACAGATACGTGAAAAATGTACTTAAGTAAAGTAATGAAGTATTTGTACTTTGTTACATTCCCCCACTGCCGCCTAGTCTCGCCTTTATTTCAGGTGAGGCAAGGCGCATCTCAAACAAGCTTGATAAATGTGCCCTCAATATGCTTGTGTGATTATGAAACCATGTGCAACATAAAAAAAAAATGCAATTATCTAATCAACCAACCAAGCAGTTGCTTCAATGCATTTAGGGGTGTGGTCCTTGTCAAGACAATTTCCTGAACTCCAAACTGAATGTCAGAATGGGAAAGAAAGAGGATTTAAGGTGATACTTGGTTGTAAAGCAAACATTGTAAATATTGTTGTACAATATTTTGAAAACTGTGCCTTGCTGTGTTAGTTATGGGTGATAAAAGTAAAGCTACTTACTAATTTATGTAATTGTCTTGCCACACTATTAGCATTAACCATGCAGAACTGTGTGTGTGTGTGTGTGTGTGTGTGTGTGTGTGTGTGTGTGTGTGTGTGTGTGTGTGTGTGTGTGTGTGTGTGTGTGTGTGTGTGTGTGTGTGTGTGTGTGTGTGTGTGTGTGTGTGTGTGTGTGTGTGTGTGTGTGTGTGTGTGTGTGTGTGGTGTTCACTTAAGAGGAAACATTGCATCTGCTTCTGACAGCTGTGTCAGTGATGCAAACTCACATACTGGATACGCTCACAAACACCCGTCTGTCTCCATGCTGACTGTCTAACACACACGATTCTCTCCAAACTATAGAACTCAATAGAGTATCTATTAAAAACAAAACACGGCATCCATGTTCCTCAAACCAGTTTAAACTTGTTTCGCTGGTGTAATTCACATGCGCGGAGCCGTTTATCTTTACTGTGAGGACAATGAGCAACAAAAGATTTTAAATCGGATGCAGAGAAGAAATAAAAACAATAATAATAATGCAAATAATCTTAACAGGTCCTGCACTCCATGCAAATGAAGGCAATCACCTCTCTCGTCAAGCTCGGTTAATTGCGCCCTCTTTAATTTCATGAATAAATATCAAATTTTTAAGCGTGCGTCGGCCGGCCCCCTCTAGAGCAGAGCGTGTGAGTGGGAGGTTGTTCGGTTGGAGAACCGTGTGGCATTTCTATCAGCACATGGATCAGCCCACAACAGACACGGAGCTGTCGACCGTTTCCTCAGACATGGGACATAAAATATTCCACTATTTTACCTGGCAGCAGTTATGAAAATGGTAATTTTTGTTGAAACACAAATGCACCATATTGGGCCGATGTTTTTTTTGTGTGTTTTTTTTTTTGGACATTTACAGAGGAAGATGCTTTTATTGAAAATATCTTATTACAAGTTAATAAGTTTATCAGCTCATGCATTTGGGAATCAATCCCATGACAGTTTTGTATCTTGCATGTGCTACACTCAAAACGTTCAAGCCTTTAAATATGTATATATTTCAATTGCGTAGTAAAATCCCATCAAATTGAATTGAAATAACATTTTACATGTAGACATATAATTAAGAATTTTATGCTTAAAAAAACACAAATTTTACCTGCTCGAAAACAGCTCTGTTTTCACCAAGCCATTTCAGTGCATACGGCTTTAAATGATAAATGACCCCGCCCCTCTGTTCTGTGGGCCAGCATGTGGAGTCGTTGCCCTTGACAACAGTAGAGGCGAACGAATGGTGACGGGAGTCTCGGAAGACAGATCTATGGAACAGTATCAATTTTAACCGGAGTCCGGGACAAGATGACAGCACCAACGAAATTTGACAATTAAGGCTAAACAGGACGTTTCTGAATGGTTGGTTAATGTAATTTCACTTTGATCTATCTTTTAATCTAACCTTATCTATGCATTGTAATATGTTACAACATGTTTTTTTTTTTTTTTTTTTTTAACAGTAACAGACACCGTTATAAACCATCTACATAATTGAGCTTAGTGTAATTTAGGGGTGACCCCGAATAGTCGAAGATTCGATGCATCGATATGCAGACCGGATTCAACCACCGATTATTTTACCATTTTGGCAATATGGGGGTGATCAATACTCAATATTTTAAAGACATGTCGCGGCGCTGAGCTGAGCATCCAGTGTGCGACCCCTTTAAGGGCGCTGAGCTTCGCACCGCGCCTTTAAAATTCGAACACGTTCAATGAGTGTACACACGACGGCGGCAGCATTCAGCGCCTGTCCGCGGCCACTCAGGAAGTTGTTTAAAATCCTGCCGCACCACAGAGCGCTTTTTAAAGTTTTTTATATTAAATTTATATTATATTTCCCTCAAATCGTCAATGTACATACTGATTTAACCCTGTGCTACAAGATACACTCATCGTGGAGCTCTTCTGTCAGTCAATTCAAAATTGAGCTTGCGTGTATAATGTGCGCGTCAGGTGGCGGTGTGAGATCCTGAGGCGCGGGGCTGAGCTTCGTGTCCTTCACCCCCTTTAGGCACAATCGGCTTAAGAACGTGCATGCAAACGCACTCAAAGTGTTCTTTTCCTCTCTAGGCAGGTATTTTTTTTTAGGTTTATTTATCAAAATGTTTTATATATATAATGTGATGTTCTGTATTTTGATCGTGTTATGAGAAAACGGTTTATAAATGTTTATCCACCACATTACCTTTTAGGCAATTTAAACCTAAATAAGAAAACCATTGTCAGTTTGTCTGTCAGTTGGTAGGCAGTTTTGGTCGCTTTATTAAAAGTTGTTGCTGTGTGCAGTGTGTAAAGGAAAATAAAAATAGTTTACCCTTCTGCTGACAGTGTCGTGCCCCTCCCAACCCATTCACAAACACATAGATGATTCGACTATCAGTCGACCATAGAGAGATTCGACAATTGGGATTTGAATGTCTAAATCCTTAGTCGAGGACAGCCCTAGTGTAATGTTACCACATACAACTTTAAAACCAGCAAACACAATTTGTAATAACACAATAACCATAACACGTTGTTCGTTATAAACGTGGGATTATGTTTTATATTGAGAACATCATACATAGAAAGCATTCTGTAATTTAACTTAACATTGCCCACTTTAGCTGACATTCATCTTGAATCGTTTCAAACTACACTCTACTACACGAAAAGCTGGTACAGATCTGAATCCTTTATCCGGGAGCCGCTTCTTAGCAAAACCTGCTTTATAAATTACTGACCCTCGGTTATAAAGCGTTCTGGTGAGGAATTATTCGCGGTTTGCACAAGCATAAAAGCATTGCCGAAAACAAAACTCAGCCACTGTGTCTTCAGCGGATTTAGGAACATCAAAATGACTGCTGTGTTCATTATTACACCTAAGAACAGGTCACACGGTCAAACTGCTTGATTTGAGACAGGAAAAAACATGAGATTTAAAAAAAAAAGAACCTTGATGGATTTTTATAATTAGTGGATGGTTGTGTACAGGCACTGCCAACACACATTCCCATACAATCAGCTTGTAAAAGTGCATGTGACCCATTCAACTCTTTGCCAGCCATCGGGTTTTTGACAATTTTCACAAAAATGTAATAGCCTATAGACTATTCTATTTAATGAATATCTGAGCATGCAATATATCAAAATAAAAAGCCATCATCTTTTAAACAAAAAAGGCAGTTTTATTCTAGCTTCATGCATTCCTTTTTAATCTACACTTGAATATGGGTAGGTTTCATAAAAAAAGTTACATTTTGAACAAAAAGCTGAGAAAATCACGTATTTGTGAGAGACTGTTTCCAGATCAGATTCAGTGATGATCAAACACAGATGGAGTAGACTGAGTCCATCAACACTCCTAATGCTTGTACAGTCCTGTAGCTCGTCCTGGGTCCACATTTCATTCAGTAACATTAGGCAGTTTTGATTCATATGCTGTTTATTGACACGTGATAACATAGGTTTTCATATGCATATGATTTCATGCGATCGCTCGTTTCACTGCATCTTACTCGCGTGTGTAGTAGGAGATTCGGTACTCTCATTCAGAAGATGCACAATAGCGCTCCCTAGCATCCAACAGCAAAAACAAACCCGGAAAATTCCGTTATTGGCCAAGAAGCGTTTTCTCACAAATAATGGATATTTCTGTGTTTGCCGGGGAAAGAGTTAATAAAACATTTTGTATAAATATTAACTGGTTAAATATTAGCCAGCAGCCATATCACCTGTAGCCCAAGACTGCTTTCCCTCTGAAGCTAAGCAGGGCTGAGCCTGGTCAGTACCTGGATGGGAGACCTCCTAGGGAAGACCTCCTAGGTGGCTGCTGGAACAGATTTAGTCGGGTCAGCAGGGGGTGCTCACCATGTGGTGCTCACACCCCAGTATATTGATGGGGATACTGTACTGTAACAAGCACCATCCTTCGGATGAGACATTAAACAGAGGCCCTGACTCTCTGTGGTCATTAAAAATCCCAGTATAGCCTTTGCAAAAAAGGGTTTTTCTCCACCAGGGCGGTCCAAATGTTTGTAATGCGACAGTTTGGTCCTCTCCGCATACATTCATAAGATTGTATAGCTTGAATGCTCATGCCACTCTGGGCTCTCCCGTCCTTGATTTGACATCACAAGCTAATGTCTGAGGCTTCTTGTGCTCACCTACACACCTACAAAAAGTGTAGGTATTCTCGTTCCTATTAGCGCTAAGCAGTGTAGCATTGAGTGAAGCTTTTGAAATGAAACGGTTTGGGTTACTTGACTGTAACCCTGTTCCCTGATAAAGCGGAACAAGATGCTGTGCTGCATTGCTGTGCTGATGATGTCCCAGGACTGCTCTTCAAACAAAAAAGAACTGAATGCATGCAGCTGGGGCTCATCTATTTATAGCCTCGTGTAGCAGGTGCGCTGGCGACGTCACCAACCGAGGCTATAATACCTCCGGGTCAATTTCATTGATGTGTTATACACTATTCACATCTGGTTGTGCTAAAGACACTTCCCATTAGCGCTAAGCAACGCAGCATCGCTTTATCAGGGAAAAGAGTTACAGTGAAGTAACCAAACACTTGCCTTTCTTTCCTGTACGTCAAATAGTAGATCCTAACATTAAAGTCATGGGTTTGATTCCCAGGAAAAGCAAGAACTGATGAAATGTAAAACTGTACCATGAATGTAATATTTGCTAATTAACTAGGGCTAATTGCATTAATTTCTAACGTTTAAGTTTTTAGCATTTCTTCAAATAACTGCAATAATAAATAATTACCAATAAAACACACACATACATATTTTCAACTTATTCTTACTCCCAAGGTGCCAAAATCTGAAGCATGGTCAAGCACCTTCTGTATCACAATGAAGACGCTAAAGGCAACCCTTGGCATCACTATATTGACATGCAGGGTACTTCATTGATTTAAGTTTGTCCAATGCCTCAGATCAAGACACATTTAATTCTTTGCTTTAAGCAGACATTATTTTATGAATATTTATAGGCTAATTTTATCTTTTGGAGCAACAAACCCAACTCTTACCCTAAACTCTTACCCATAACAGGCATATAAAGTACAATCAGAGTTAGTTATTGCAAAATCTGGCCAACAACAGCATAAAAGTATTAAAGGGTTACTTCAGCGATTAGCATAACGCTTTGTATCAGTAGAAACCCTGGAGTATAATCAAATGAATGTGCTTCCCCCCTCATATCCCCCTGAGACAAGAGATTTTTGCATTTTATTTCTGGAAAAATTCCTCCCGTGGTGCAAATTGACGATATTTGCGTCATCTTTGGAATGTTTGGCTATAGGCTAAAGACTACAGCCAGCAGAGCGAGCTATTTCCACATGTTTTCAACTCGCACATGGGGGATAGGAGATCGCACTCACAGCACTCAGCTCGCAGCTGCAGGCATTAATTTAAACGGATGCTAAGCAATGTAAGTGTTTTAAATTCTCAAATTAATTTCTATAAATGTTAAGCTTCCAAAGGCATGAACTGAAAACATGCCAGACTGAACACGTGTTGTGAATGTATGCCGGGAGTGTGGTCGCGATTACCTCAGCTCTCATCACGAGAGCTCATTAGCTCATTCATGACGTTAAATGTAATCTGACTCCTAATCTGAGTTAGTACTGTGAGACTCAAGTGGCAACTCGATAGATATATTGAACAAACACGTAATTGTAGTGTCTTACACTACAATTAATTCTCTAGCTCATTCACTGTAATCCAGTAGCGGTGGCTTTCGGAATGACCTCCCAGGGCAGCAAAGCATTCTGGGAATTGTAGTCTCTCATCCCCATGAGACAAAAATACATTTTCTTTTTTTTTATCAGTCTAGAAGGCACCAAATTCAAAAATAATTTCACATTTCTACTACATTAATGACCCAGTTTAAATACATATTCATCTTTCCAGCGCTGAAGTACCCCTTAAACTCATGTGTGGGCATTCCAAGTCTTCTGAAGTCATATGATATCTTCATGTGAAGAACAGAGTTGATCTTAATGTTTTAATCGCTGAAATGATGATCATAGCGCTCTGTGAATGCACTCATTCATATCTCATTCCAATAATACACATGACTCTTGAGCATGACACAATCTGTCACAAGACACACGAGAGCCAGTGATATTTTACAATCAAAGCTGACGTAATGACGCAATTGGTCCCGAGACATACGAGAGCCGATACAATTTCACTATGAAATCTGATGTAAAGTTTCTTCGGGTGGCAATTTTTGAAATTTGCTGTGTGCATGATCTTCGGCGGATTGAAACTCTGAATGCTTATGGGGATTTTATCACACAAATCAATCATTTTGCTTTGCAAAACTCGACATATTTGTACTTTTATAAACTGTGCTTGCAGTCGTAGCTGCCTGTTATATCCTGTATTTTATAATACACAAATGGGTAGGTTTAAGAATAGGATGAGGTTGGGTTACATGTTCAAACAGATCTAGATAGCATATATTAAAGAAATGTAAATACAAGTATGCTAGCTGATTAAGTTGAGAATCACACTCCAACATGTCATAATGGTCAAAATCATAACTTAATATAATTTCATCATAACATTCCCATGTCCAATGCTTCTGTGTATGAAGCCAAAGGTTTCTCATTGAAATAAATGGAGTACTGCCTGTCAAAAAATTACACCCAGGATAAATTTAGCGTCTCTTTATTGGCTTTGTTTCCTTCCACCTATTTTAATGCGCATTTTGGGATATCACATCAAAAAATGCTTAATGAAAACGCTAAGATGTGCATTAATCTAAAAATGCACATAAAGAAAAATGTATGCACTCGTTGAGATGGATACATTTTCAATCCAATACGTTGCATCAACGACGATGGAAATGCATTCACCTAATACATTTCTCGATGCATATAATATATATATATATATATATATATATATATATATATATATATATATATATATATATATATATATATATATATATATATATATATGATGCAACAGCATAACTGTACTAACCAACAAAAAAAATCTTGTTGCAAAACATTTGAAATGCTGTTTTGGTCATTCAGAAATATGCTGTCAAATATTCTCTGTATATTTCCCTCCTAGAACTGTCTTACATGACTGCGTTATGTAAAAAACAGCAGCATCTGCCTCCAAAAGCAAGACAATATGTGTATTGCTCTTCATCTGCACGCTCTGAGATGCAAAAAATATATTATATCCGTAAAAGATTATATATAGTTGCTTCTCCTATGTTTCTTAGTGATTTTTTAGCATCAGTTTATAAAGACGTGATGATGTTCTCTTCGACTCACTGGATGGAAACGGTGCTTTATTCACAAATGTTTTATGTGATATTGAAAGTTTTAGTTCTGTTGACTTTTGTCATTTTAAGTGGATTCCTCACTTGACGCCTTGGAGAAAACACCCTGATATTCCAGTAATATTCTGAGGTTTATCATAGAACTTGTTCATACAGCTACATGTTTAAAAAACGGTACTGATGCCACAGTCGTATTTGGTTTTGTGTGATGTGGATCCTTGCTCATGTAAAAGCTGGTCTTCTGCTGTTAAAGTGAAAGCACATCGACATGCACATCACATGTGAGATACGAGCTGATAGAAAGCAGGCGTCCATGCAAGATTAACTTCACATTTTAATTCACTATCAGCCACTCCACTCAATCAAACCCTCGTAAACGTAATTAAATGGTCGCTCCGCGTTTCAAGCAAAAGCGTGTAATTGCTCACATCCACGTCATCCTTTAACAGAGTTTCTCGTAATATATAAACCCCCTCAGAAGCTCTTTTGATCAAGTCAGAAACTGTAGCTGTACTTTATTAAGTCTAAACGAATGTAAAGCTGGTTGATGCGCTATAAATAACCACAGATGCTCCTCAGAACTCAGCTGTTTCTTAACACTTGATTTCTCTGCACTTTGAGCATCTTCAGAGCTTCATTGTGCTCAATGTTTACCGGAAACTTCCACACGGGTGGATTAGCACATGATGGACCCTGGAGTTACTCGTCTTTTTTTTGTGTCTCGTGCTCTAATTCCCTCCTGCACACTTTTGTCTGCTCTTCCACTTCTTTCTCTCGTTCTAATCGTAACAGAAGCGGGCAGATCAAACAGCTGTGTGACACATTGATTTCTCAACACTGTTAGATGTTCTGGAATTATGCGCAGGAGATCACGCAAGCGTTATACAGCATCTGTGCTGTCACATCAGACTGTAACGGCACAGGTGTCAAACGCAGACATTCACGCTAATAAATGCACCATGAAAACTTACATTAAAAATCCATATATCAACATCACTCTCATTTGAAGACGATACCCTTGGCACTCATGTCAAAGGTTAAACATGTATGGAGCGACAGTTTAATAGTCACCCAGAAATGCATTCAGTCCTTTGGTTTTCATATTACACATCTGGAGCCAAATGACTGAGTATCAAAGAGATCTCTGGATTGGACGATCCATGCATGAGGCCACTGCAAAATTACGGATTAGTATAGTTAAACGGATTAAATAGTGCGCACGATTTACGATTTCGTTCCCTTGATTTATAAATAGTGCGCATTTTTTACTAATTCGTTCTAGGGGTGTCACATTCGGATTTACACTTTCGGATCAGAATTTTCGAATCTTTCTATGGTCGACCGATAGTCGAATCATCTATGTGTGTGTAAACCATAGACCGGAAAAAAATTAATGGTATAAATAGGTTGGGAAGGGAAGGACACTAGTCAGCAGGAGGCTAAGACTATTTTATTTTACTTTACACACGGCACACAGCCACCACTTTTAATAAAGTGGTCAAAACTAGGCTACACTACACATTCGTAAATTAACCGTTCTCTCATAACATTTACAAGCCGCGATCGAAACACAGAACATCACACAAATATATAAAAGAATATTTTGATAAATAAACCTAAAATAAAAACCTGCCTAGAGAGGAAAATAACACTTTGAGTGCGTTCATATGCACGTTCTTAAGCCGATTGTGCCTAAAGGGGGTCGCACACCGGACTGAAGCTCAGTGCCGTGTCTCGGGGATCTCACACCAGGCAGCAGGCAGACGTGAACATTATATACACGCATTATATCAATTTTGAATCAACTTCTGACAGAAGAGCTGCACCATGAGTGTATCTTGTAGCACAGGGTGAAATCAGTACATTCACGATTTGAGGGAAATATACATTTAATCGCCGCGGACAGGCGTCGAATGCCGCCATCGGTGTATGTGTTCAAATTTTAGAGGACACGTCTTTATAACACTAATATTGAGCACCCCCATATTGCCAAAATGGTATGATCCTCGTTTCATAACATCCGCGAAGATTCGACCATGAGATCAGTGCATCGATGCATCGAATCTTCGACTATTAGGGGTCACCTAATTGGTTCTCTTGATTTATAAATCATGCGCATGATTTAGCAAATTGAGGGAACCAATTAGTTAAATGTGTGCATGATTTAGCAAATTGAGGGAACAAATTAGTAAAACGTGCACACTATTTATAAATCCAGGGAACAAAATAGTAAATTGTGTGCAAGATTTAGCCTACTAGTTGTTTACTGTATGTCATGTGTGCTGCCCTACAAAGGCAAAAGACCTTAACTCACTGGAGTGTGGAACTGAGAAAAATTACTTTAAAGATTTTTTGTTGTCCAGCCAAATTAGTTATAGGTAGGACACTGGAAATCTGGCATTTAGATGTTTTAGTAATGACAATTATCTACATACACTTTTTTTTTTACTCAAACTTGACTTTTGACCCCTATTTTGAAGTTACTGCACTCTGCCTTTGTATTGTCTGCAAAAAATGAGGAGTCATGCCAAGGCAAAAGGCAGTAACTTCCATATTATCAATATTTGGTTGCTGATCACCATTTGCAAAATCAATATAGTAACACCTTTATAAAATCTAATGATCATGGCATTTATTTTGGATGATTTACAATTAATTATAGCCATCTTATTATTATTAAGGACACAATACCTCTAGTAAAGAGAATCTTCATTGGTGTGCAGCAAAACATACAGGTTGATAGGTGACACTGAATTATATGAACAAGATAAGATTATTTCTAATGAGTAAACATTTGCATATATAATGCAAAGATATCAAAAATAGAACAAATTAAAAATCTTGTAAAAATGCATGTGATAAATAAGACAAATAGCAAACAGTGCCGCTGGTTAATCAAGGGTTAAGTTTGGCTATCACTCTATTATATTTTGGCTAATGACAGCGCTGACTGGATCGGATTGCCCATTCATAGGCTAAACAGAGTAATTATTTATTGCAATATGTTTTTAATGTTTTTATCTAGTAAAAAAAGATACAATAGGCTACATAGCTTATACTTTTACATCTTTGAATGAAAATCGCCAAGCCTAAAAGGACAACTTTTAGATTGATGTGAACGACAGGAATAATTCTCAGCATGCTTGTGGATTAAACATCTCCGATGACGTTCATTGGCATGGATTTTATCGGGTTTACAAGAAAAGGTAGGATATATGCATATAATTGCGAACTGTTACTAGCCTACTGATTGTATGCGTGATCGCACGCTGTCACTGCATTCGAGTAGCCTACACACACTCGTGCAGTGGGCAGCCCCAGACTGCCTGACAGCGCGCTGAGAGAATATTCTGCATTATGAAAACATGTATGACAGTACACAGGCTACACCGTAACTTAAACGCGGCAGACTTTAATAGACAGTAAAACAAAGGCGGGACACCATAACTGCATATCGGTACCGTAACTTAATTTAGACGCATGGCTAAACAAAGGCAGAGTACCGTAACTCAGTTTGAGTGTTCTAAAACCAAGGCAAAGAGCGGTAACTGCTGTTACGGTGTTCTGCCTTGGTTTCTCCTGGGCTTTTGGAAGTTACTGTTCAGACAATCCATAATTTTTTTGAAAAAACAACATAATTGACTAACGATATTTATCCACATGATAAAGGAGGTCTTGAAAGTCCCAAAAATGTCAATAACTCATTTTCGACCAAAAACGAAGTTACGGCCTTTTGCCTTTGCACGGCAGTGTGGGGCTCCGTACAAAACAGATAATGAAGGGCAGAAATAAGGGGTCTTGGGGCAAAGCAGGGACGTATATGGGGGGGGGGGGTCGATTTGCTCAGGTTGCCCAGGCAACTGCCCATATTCCCTTCTCGACTCAAGTTGCCCTTCCGAGTAGCCTAGAAATCTAGACGCACCCTAGCGGCAGCAAATCTAATCTGCCGCGAGTGTCGTCTAGCAACTCTCAATACACTTGCTGTAAATGCCAGACTCTGGTCGGGCCAATCACATCGTGTATAGAGTCGGTGGGTGCGGCTTAACATAATGACGACAGCCGAGTTGCGTTTGCGTGCTTCTAGTAAACACTGAAAATGGCGAACGGCGGCCTTTGGAATCAGCTTTGACCGCGACTCTGGAAGACTTGGAGTTAATCTTTTCTCTGAGAAAAGAACAAAGAACGGCACTGAAGTCATTCTTAAAAAGGGAAGATGTGTTCGGAGTTTAGCCGACCGGATACGGCGAATGTTTAATCTATAAACGAGCTCTGTTTCACCTTCGTTGATCTGGTTGGTTGTAGCGCTATCCTATCACGTGCAGAGGGAGTTTGAAAGACAACCGTTTATCCACTTTTCTAACCACTTTTTCTATCTTGACACGGAGCATAATACACATGCAACTTGTTCATTATCATTACCTGTGAAACTGTTAATTTCTATGGCAATTAAATTAATATTCTTTTTTTATTAGACTATTGATATTGACTTGTTAATGTTCTTTTATTGGTTTATGGAAGGGACATGACCTCGAACGCACCATAATGCAGGAAATCACATCTATGAAATCAATAAAAAAAAATCTGGGGGAAACACCCCCAGACCCCACACAAAAACATAGCCCCACATTTAATATTTTTCCTGAGCAGAATAAATACCACTAGTGGGAATTAAAATAATAATTTGGGGGGATGGGAGTGACCTTTTTTTAGGTAAGAGCAACTGCTCCTCAAAAATCCTGTGCACTTCCCTGGGGTAAAGATACTAATGACTTGAGATTTCGTATGACTTCAGAAGACTTGGAATGCAACATGAGTTAATACTTTTATACAGTTTTTTGGTCAGTTTTTGCAATAAATAACTGACTGTACATTTATTTGCCTGTTAGGTGTTTTATATTGTTGAGTGGGCAGGTTTAGGGTAGGAGTGGAATTAGTTGTTCCAAAAAATAAAATTAGGCTATAAATTATTAATTCTGTGAGATCAGGTTGGCGGAGCGCCTCCGGTGGACGGTTCACCCAAAAAGTGCAGGTAAACGTACCTGGAGGTACATATTGACGAGGTGTTGCAAAAATGTAGGCAGAATCACGTATTTCCAATGAGCCTGGGTTGTGATTTTGTGAAGCAAAAGAGCAGTTTTTTCCCCCGAATATTAGGACAATCGTAAATGTGATTAATGCACTTACCTTTTAGAGACTATGGGTCCTATTTTACCCAAATGAGTGCATATGGTCCCGAAGATGATCTGCCGCAAAAAAAAGGTCATCTTTTTGGGACTATTTCGGCTACAAAAAGGAGAATGTTGACCAAAAAGAGGTACTTTGCATGGAGTGTCAGAAAGCTGTGGCCACAAAACAAGAAAACACCACCAATTTGTCTGATCACTTAAAACGGCACCACAATGCTCTTTACGACGAATACTGAGCAGGGCTTGACATTAAAACGCTTGTCCGGGACATGTGAATTTTTTGAAGGGACAAGTGGATTTTTTGAAGGGTCAAGTGAAAGATAATTTTACTTGCCCGACGGACAAGAGCCTGATTAATACAAAAAATAACTAGCGAATCACCAAAATGCAAGAATGTTTGCGCATTAATTTAGTGTAAGTGGAGATCGATAGTGGATAATAATATATAATGAACTGACGATAATAAGGTCGCACAGTTGATGCTCGTGCAGCCTCTCGAGGAGAAATTACAACACTTGAGTGTTTTCCTGAATACCGTCACTACTGAAAATGACAGTAATTTCATATGACAGTACCATAAACAATTTTTTAACATTCACTTACATTTTAGATGCAATATTTAGTGTTTTTGTTCTATTTCAGCATTGAAAATCGTTCACAGCAGACCCGTAACGCGTCTCACTCACAGCAACAAGTGTGTTACTGAACAATTCAGCGTTTGAATGAATCGTTTCAATGAACGACTCAGTGACTCACTCATTAACCTGCTGCCACCTACTGGAGGTTTAGTTTCATGTTTACACATCATTTCCAACATTTCACTTTTTGTCACTTGTAATGAAGCTTGCTTATTAGTGAAATTATTGATATCACGGAATGGTAATTATTGACTTAAGCCTGGATTGGCTGTCAATATCGCAATATATATCGTTGGGTTAAAAAATATCACAATGTAATTTTTTTTCAATATCGTGCAGCCCTAGTACATAGTATCTTAACCCTTAAAGGGTTAGTTCACCCAAAATTGTTGGGTGAACTAACCCTTTAAATACACGACTGTTTTGCCAAACATTCTTACATATTCGGGTCGTTAGCGACCCGGATCTATATTTAACATGGATAGATCTCTACCTGTCTCAATAATATATAAAACTCCTGATATTAGAGTAACAATTACAGAAGGATAAAATGAAACATATTTCGTTACCTTTTGGAGCTTGGAATGAATCAGTTTGAGCAGATGTTTAATACCATCATCATATGTCCTCGTCAGAGCTTGTTTACCAGTACATTCAGCATCTGACTCATATTCGCAATCTCACGCATATTCTCCAAACTCATTTTCAACGTCATTTCAACATCAACGACAGCTTCTTGAGCACTTTCTGCAGTTAATCACTAAGCCATTTCAGGTTTTGCTGATTATAAGTATTATTGTTTTGTTTTCTGTCTGAGGTAACTATGAGTGAAACGTCACTTCATCACTGCATTTCATCCACCTTGTGGAATAAAGGTGAATTGCACCTATTTTCTCATTATTTTATCCTTGTGCAGAACCCCCCCCCCCCCCCCCCCCCCCCCCAAAAAAAAAAAAAACATATACATGCAATCTTACACACCGCGGGTCGCAAAAAAATGTGGACAACAGGCAATTATATATTTTTTTTCTTTTTTTTTCTTGTTATATTGTTTAAAATTGATTGATTGAGGAATACTAAGGTTGATGTCTAACTTTAAAAAATGAATTAGGCCCAGCATGCAATAAACCAATCAGAGTCTCATCTCCCATTCCCTTTAAAGGTCAGTTGCACTTGCATGGCAGATTTGCTATTTACATAGCGGAATTTGCAGGCAGAACGCTTCTCCAGAGAGGAATCATTTTATTTGTAATATTTAAAAGTCTGTGTGTTGATGTGTGTCCCTGGGTGTGTGATAAGAAGAGTGTATGTGCGCTGTGCACCCACCTATAGGCACATATTACTAAAGCACCCTTTAAATAACACTATTGGCTTTAGACCAGACTTTTACAAGATGTAATATAAGTCTCAGGTGTCCCCAGAGAGTGTCTGTGAAGTTTCAGATTAAAATTCCTGACAGATCATGTAATATGCCATTTGAAATAGTACATTACAAAAAAAAAAATACACTGTAGCTTAAAAGACATCTACAATTGCACTAAAAATATATTACTTGGTATATATTTAGAATTGGTGTTGTGATTTATTATTAATTGATGTGATTATTGAACTCTGGTGTATTTTGTCTGTTGTGGTCAGTGTTTTTTTATTATTTTTTTACCAATAAGCTGCAGTTTGGGGTTTTACTACAGGTAATAGGGTTTCTGAAAACAACCTGGTAAAATCAGAGTAATGCATGGCCTCAAACTGTGACCTTGCTCCCAAACAACAGTTATGATTCATGTTGCTCATTTCATATTGTGTGTTTAATTAGGGACACACACACACACACACACACACACACACACACACACACACACACAAACACAATTACTGTATATAAATGCTTGAGGATGATGTCATTTTGGTTTGTGCCTGTGTGTGTTCAGAGGGTAGGCTCCATGTATTTACTTTGTGTGTTTTTTCAGTATACTGTGGAGTTATTACTATTCTGAATATCTTTGCTCATTTGTTCATGCTTGCATGTTTTCCCGGGGGTATAAGCGTCTGTGCGTTTGGTCTTATTAGCATCTGTTTATTTATTCATGACATTTAATTCGTTGATTAGTCTGTCATCATGTACAAACCAACATGGTAATAATGAGGCGAAACGGACACGCACTCACCTGTTGACCTTGAAGGTCGAGCTGGTATCCCGCGGGTCACTGATGTAACGGCCCACGGCATCTCAGTGATTGCGGACGTTTGGTTTTATTTGCTCTCAACAACAGTTTTCTCTCGTAACAAGAGCTGAAACATCTTCTTCAGGCCTGGAAGAGCTTCAGGCGGCTCAAACTCCCTCAAAATGATCCACCATAAAGTTTTATAGCAGAATAAATCTGTGTGTGTGTGTGTGTGTGTGTGTGTGTGTGTGTGTGTGTGTGTGTGTGTGTGTGTGTGTGTGTGTGTGTGTGTGTGTGTGTGTGTGTGTGTGTGTGTGTGTGTGTGTGTGTGTGTGTGTGTGTGTGTGTGTCTGTGACTCAATCTAGCTCATTAGGTTTCAGTTTAGTCAGTGACAAACCCAAATTATCTGCCCCATAACAGCACAAACATCCCATAATAACCCAGTGACCTCTGTAGGTCTTTAATGATTTATAAATACTCTAATGCTGACATCAATAGAGATATTATCTATTGTTTTATTGTTTTAGTAAGTTGAATGATGTTAAATCAGTCAAAACAAATAACAACTTGACAACTCTTTTTTTCTACAATTAAAACTATTATTATAAAACAAAATATAATTTCAGAATCAAAAATTATAATTTATTTGTGTATAACAGTGCAGTGTTATTTTAGTATTGATTAGTGGTGTCCCCGACTAAGGATTTGCATACTCGAATCAGAATGGTCAAATGGTCATGGTTCCTCATAACAATTTAAAGCCACAATGTATAGAAAATCACACAAAGATATAGAAGAGCATGTATAAAAACATTTTGGATAAACCAAAAAAAAAAAAAAAAAGCAAATAAATAACTGCACAAAGGCAACATTGCAGACATGACTTTGTATTTCACACGTCGGCAAATTTAATTAAATTGCAGTGTGCGCAGCTCTATGTACTACAACAACATTGATGCGCCAAAAAACATTTAAAAAAAATGAATGTACAGAATTAAATTAGACTATACCTTTCTAAAACTTAAATACATCGAAATCAAGTCACAAGGTGCAGAACAGATGTTTTAAAAATACCTACAATTATTACATTTGATAACCCTGAGAGATCAATACATAAACTAAAAATAAATAAATTATTCAAAAAACGAAAGCCCCAATTGGTAACTTTGTCTTTTTAATTGCAGAGACAACAATACATGAGTGGCAGTCTTTTAGTGAAACATGTCCACAGCATCCAGAAATCAAATTAGAACCATCTGAAATGTTTTGAAATCACCTGTACTCTGCCTGTTCGTTTGAGTATTTTCAGATCTTGTGTGAGGAAAAATCCGACATTAGCCCCTTTCACACAGCAATCCTGGGAAATTGCCGGGGAATTACTAGAAAGATTTTACTGGTAAATACACAGATATGCTTTTGACAAGCAACGGCATTCTAGCTTTTTACTGGTAAGAGACCTTTCACACATCAGTAGCAAAATACTGGTCAATTCTGTGATGTCAGTCATCTTTAACTCTTTCCTTGCCAGCATTTAAAATATATATATATATATATATATATATATATATATATATATATATATATATATATATATATATATATATATATATATATATATATATGAAAGAGCTAAAACAAACATTTTATTCTAGCTTCATGCACTCTTTTTTATCGACACTTGAATATGGGTAAGTTTCATAAAAAGCAAAATTTTTAACAAAAGCTGAGAAAATAAATTTTTTTTTTGTTGTTTTTTTTTTTTTTTTTTGTCAAAGACTGTATCCAGATCAGATTCAAAAAGATGATCAAAGACAGATGGAGTAGATCAAGTCCATCAACACTCCTAATGCTTGCACAGTCATGTAGCTCGTCCTTTTATTCATTTCATTCACTAACATTAGATAGTTTTGATTTACATGATGCTTAATGATGACGATCACATTATTTTTCCTATGCCTCTACTTACGATCGCTTGTTTTACTGCCTCTTCCTCACGTGTGTTTTGGATCAGGAGATTCAGTACTCAGGAGATGTGTAATAGCGCCCACTAGCGTCTACCCGTGAAATGCTGTGTTTGGCAGGAAAGCGTTTTCTCACAAATAATGGAAAATTCTGTGTTTGGCGGGAAAAAAGTTGAACTCTTTGCCAGTGTCTTCATTTACCCGCATGAGAATAAGTGTTTTATGCTGAGTTCACTAAGTGCAATTTTAGCCCCGTTTTTGACTTTTTACCACTGTGCAGGCTGGTGGTGGTGGTGTAATGGTGTGGGGGATGTTTTCTTGGCACACTTTAGGCCCCTTAGTGCCAATTGGCCATCGTTTAAATACCACGGCCTACCTGAGCATTGTTTCTGACCATGTCCATCCCTTTATAACCACCATGTACCCATCCTCTGATGGCTACTTCCAGCAGGATAATGCACCATGTCACAAAGCTTGAATCATTTCAAATTGGTTTCTTGAACATGACAATGAGTTCACTGTACTAAAATGGCCACCACAGTCACCAGATCTCAACCCAATAGAGCATCTTTGAGATGTGGTGGAACGGGAGCTTCGTGACCTGGATGTGCATCCCACAAATCTCCATCAACTGCAAGATGCTATCCTATCAATATGGGCCAACATTTCTAAAGAATGCTTTCAGCACCTTGTTGAATCAATGCCACGTTAAATTAAGGAAGTTCTATAGGCACAAGGGGGTCAAACACAGTATTATTATGGTGTTCCTAATAATCCTTTAGGTGAGTGTAGGCTTTATTTTCTCTATCTGTTAAATTTGAACACCTATTTTGACATCGGACTGAAAGGCACAAGGGGGTGCTCAAATGGAATGTGCGTATCCAACTGCAGAGTGCAACGCTGATGAATGGAAAAGAAGACAGGAACTCAAGAGCAACACATGGAAAAAAGATTTTAATTTATCACGAACATTTAGATCATTTACCAGTAAAGACTGTATGTGTGAAAGGGGCTGTTGAGCACCCTAATATAGGTATATGGCATGATCCTCATTTCATAACACCTCTGTGAAGATTCAACTCTGAGATTGATCGAATCACGGTCCAGTTTGCGACTGTGCTCCTAAGGGCTTGCACACTTTTCCAAAAGTGGGATAAAATCTACAAGCAGGGTCGAAACATAAACATCGTGTTTATCAATAATATGCATCTAGACCGCTGAAATGGACAAGGATGGGCCGCCTCAAGAACTGCTGCTCTCGGCGCTGCACCTCTGAGCGCACGTCAGGGCCTGAAACATTTCTCTTCCACAGGCTGGATTAATGGATATTAAGCCAGGGAGCATTTACTACTTTAAAAAAAATAGGGGTCAGGAAGCGGGTCGTGTAACGTTACAATATTTTCTTTTTTGCGGTCCGATTTTGGTCGGGTGCGGGTTGTTTATACATTGACCCGCGCATCACTGACCCCTAGTATTAATAATATTTTACTTTTTTTAATTCACGTTTTATAGTTTCAATTTTCATTTTAGTAAAATTTTTAATCATTATTAGATTTTTGACCTTTTTTTAATAATAATTATTATGTTTTTATATTTCTATTTAGCTTTCATTTATTTTCTGTAATTTATTTTATTATTTTATTTTAACATAAAAAATATTTGAATGGCTATTATTCTATGGTTATACCACATGACATTTAATAAATTTATAATATATAAAAACGATATAAAATTATATAAAATTATATATTTTTTGTTTGTTAAAAAAAAAAGTCAATTAATCTCATTGATTAAAACTGAAGAATACATAAATGCATATTGCAAATTGATATTATTTATTCAGAAATGAGGCAGTTAAAATGTTGTTAGAACTAACAATAAACCCGATCACTTAAAAAGACTTTAAAGGTGGGGTAAGTCTTATTTCAAAACTGTTTTAGAAAAAGGACACGAGCCGAATGGAATAACAAACTTGTAGCCAGGTAAGCAGGTAAGGGGCGAGTCTACTATTGATGGTGAGAAGAGCGCTCGCGCTCGCTCTGTGCACGTCATTATTCAAAACACACGCGTCACACATGACGGACATTAGCCGAGAACTAGCCTAATATATGCTGCTTGACTATGCTTGTGTGTCATGTTCGCTTGTTTGTCCATTTGCGAATCGTATTGTGGCTCACTTCAGCGATGATAAAGACCCGTTCATTTCCACACCGTATGGAGCATCTAAAACCCCTCACTGTGTGCTTCAAGCATCAGCTCACAGAATGTCTCCGACAAGTAAGATACTATACTCCTAATATATGTTTGTTTCCTCTTTTCATGATCTATATAACCCTTATCCAGTCATAATTGTAATATGTCGTTAGCTGGACTGTCGTGCTTGTGTTCTATAGAGTTGTTCATGAGAACAATTTGATCACTATCTCTAATCTTGTCATAATTGTAATATGTTGTTAGTTGGACTGTCAGCTCGTGCTATTGAGTTGTTCATGAGAACAGTTTGTGTTTTTGTGATCGCTATAACTCTTATCTTGTCATAATTGTAATATGTTCGTTAGTTGGACTGTCTTGCTCGTGTTCTATCGAGTTGTTCACAAGAACGGTTTGTGTTTTTGTGATAGAAGGGATGACTTTTTCATTGAATATTCGACCTGGATTAGATACACAGATATTATGCCATAGCCGTTGATGCCTCTGGGTTACGTATGTGTGGGGCGGAGCTATCAAAATAGGGGCGAGACCCTTTTGGGAGTAGGGGCGTGCTTGTTTTGGTGATTTGAAATACCAACAACAGTTACCAGAAAGCACTTACCCCACCTTTAAGGCACAGGAGTATAAAAAAATCATAATAAGCAAAGAAACTAACTGTACAAATGTTATTTCATTCTAGAGGAAAAATAAAATGAATGAACCTCAGCAGAGAGGAAAACATAAATAATGTAGGCTACATTATTCCTCCTTTAACTTTATTTCAACCTCTATTGTGAGCTGCCTAAACACTCATATCAAAGATTTTGATGTGCTTTTAAAAAAATGCATAATGAGATCTTGTCATGTCTAATGTGCAGACAAAAAGCTGATATTTTGGGCAAAGACATAAGTATCTTTTGGAAAGCGATAGCATGGAGATTTTCATGGCACGACCCCCTGCCGCAGAGCCAGTTATTCTGAGAAAGAGAGCAGTTTCTCTCCGGCACATGCATATGTTCACATCCAGCTCATCTGAATTTCTAAACCTCCGCTTTCACCATGTGTAATTTCCACACGACTGGAGCAGCATCCCAGAACAAGCCAGAGAAGATGTTTTTTCATCATGCCATGCTAGAACTGCTGCTTGTGTGTGTGTGTGTGTGTGTGTGTGTGTGTGTGTGTGTGTGTGTGTGTGTGTGTGTGTGTGTGTGTGTGTGTGTGTGTGTGTGTGTGTGTGTGTGTGTGTGTGTGTGTGTGTGTGTGTGTGTGTGTGTGTGTGTGTGTGTGTGTGCGCGCGTGTGTTTGTATGTGCGTGTGTGTGTTAATAAATGAGCAGAGTGTTTAACCGTAACTCCCATTGACCCACAATGACCGCAACTGAATTATAATCTCATATTAGAAATGTGTAATTATCTATGAATGATGTTTAGCTCAAGTATGGCACGGTAAAAGGCACATTTGATTTCATTCTCCTCTAAACCATTAAATGAAACAAAAACTCACCGCAGCACTTTCATAAATATCCGTTTCTCTTTCCACTTGGCTGATCCATATCACACTTTCTGATTGCAATGCAAAGGAGGAAAAAAAAGAAGATAGATTTATGTAGCTAATGAACATTACAACAATATAACAGCATTAAATATTAAATATTTACAGTCAGTATTAATTTTAAAACCATATACATTTTGAGTATTGTCTTCTTAATGATTTTTAATTTTGGTCAAGAAAATATAGTTTTAAAACATCATTATATTAAGATGTTGTATGTATGTTATTAATCATAAAAATACCATCATATGTTTGCAGATATTTGGGAAGCATGCTGAGTTCACATACTCGTTTCTCTGAAAAAACAATGCTATAGGCATTGTTGATTTAAGCAATGCTGATTTTACTTTGAAATGTGCGTTCCGTGTCAGAATGTCTGTTTTTGTTTTGGTCTGTGCCAGAGGTGGACAAAGTACACATCTTCATTTCTTGAGTAAAATTAAAAGTACTATTGGTCAAATATTTCTCCGTTACAAGTGAAAGTTGTAAAAATAGATTTTTACTTAAGTAAAAGTACAGAAGTATTTGTTTTCAAAACTACTTAAGTATCAAAATTACATTTCCTTATTTATGTCAATGCATACTTTTATTATTGTTGTATAAATGCACATTATGCCATCATTGTGGTTTAAGCCAGTCAGTGATGCTCCATCCGACATATTAGCATGTGACTAACTTCAATCAGGATTTACCTAATTTACTTGTATATTATTATTATTATTATATAATATATTGTATATTATTATTACCTTGTATTTACTTGTATAAAAGTACTGTCACTGTAAGGCTGAATGCACAGATCCTATACACTGATACACAACAGTATTTTACTGTAAAATTACGTGTAATGCCATATTCTATTACTGTTTCCCCCATATAGTAATGCCGAGTTCTGACTGCACAATTTTAAAACTCATCTGGTCTCTGTTCTTTTCACACTGCATGACTATTTGGGATAGCGTTCAGTCTCTGCTGTGTTCACACTGACTGATGGATTGGCGACAGGAGGTTTCACACTGCATTACTTTCCTAGAGGAAGAACCGCTGACAGCTCTGTCCCGTCCGCAAACTACGTAAGCAAACACACCCGAGAAGTGACAAGGAAAGATCACACGTGCGTCAGACTGGAGTTATCGCGCGAGATTGGAATTGTTATTAAAAATATAAACTGCAGAAACCTTTTTATCCAAATTGTCAATGCACTGATTTGCAGCAAAAGGAAAAACAGAAAAAAAGATTATGGATGAGGAAATACACAGGGACCAATGATTGTGATCTGCAAAGAGAGTTGGAGGTAAATAAATTATTTGGCTGCTTCTGAGGCTGCTCAAGCAAATGTTTGTGCTGTTTGATATATATATATATATATATATATATATATATATATATATATATATATATATATATATATATATATATATATATATATATATATATATATATATATATATAAATACTGATATAACCCCTCCTCGAACTTCCCGCTGCTCTGTATCTCGCGCTCTCATTGGCTGTTGGTCATCGCCGATGTAATTTTGAGTCAGAACACATGCACAGCAGGATTTTGAATCATCGAGAGGTCCAGATATTTAGCATGCCAGATATCTCACGGGCGTCAGGGACTCATCAGCGATGCTCTCGGATCGCGTCTTTGATCGTTCCCGCTGCGTGATTGTCAATCATGTGAATGCGCAATGATTTGCCTATGATTTTGGGCATTTGTCTGCGATTCCGCAAAACCCGTTGGCGAGTCAAAAATGGGGCTAAAATCAGGCAGTGTGAACTCAGTGTAAGGGTACATACTGTTAAACAACTAAAAGGCTTTACTGTAGGATTTTTACAGTTAATATATATATATATATATATATATATATATATATATATATATATATATATATATATATATATATATATATATATATATATATATATATTTATATATATTATATATATTATATATATATATATATATATATATATATATATATATATATATATATAGTGGATTGATTCATGATTCGGATCGCCAATGTCACGTGATTTCAGCAGTTTGGCAGTTTGACACGCGATCCAAATCATGAATCAATCTGCTGATTCATGACCGTTTGAATCTTTATTTGAGGTTTGAAAACAAACGCGGAAAGGAAGACAATGCTGAATAAAATCTTAGTTTTTGCTATTTTTGGACCAAAATGTATTTTCAATGCGTCAAGAGATTCTAACTAACTAACTGATGTCACATATGGGCGACTCTAATGATGTTTTATTCTCTTTCTGGACATGAACAGTATAGTAGCACTTGGATACGCTCTCGGACTAAATCTAAAATATCAGAATATATAAAAATATAACTAAAAAAAATATATAACTGTCTTCCGGAGATGAACGGAGGTCTTACGGGTGTGGAACGACATTAGAGTCATTAATGACATAAATTTCATTTTTGGATAAACTAACCCTTTAAGGTTGCCTAAGATTTCTGTCTGCAGTATCTTCTGCTCTCAGCGCTTCCACTGGTTACGGTGAAGCTGCTTCTGGACGTCTGCCTGCTTGTGAGTGTAATGGACTTTAACTGGTTCCAAAGCCTCATGGGACACCAGAACCAATTGAGAGTGTGTTGAGGAATCCAGCGAACGAACCATCTTTAGAGTTTAATGAGGACCCAGGGGACGATGACAGCGGCACTGCAGCCAATCAAAAGCTGTAAAACTCACCTGCTGCTACAGTGATGAAAACACGACACTGGAGCACAAACTCATCATTACAATGACACTCACTGCTCCTTCTCATATGAGGCACATGTGAGGGGAAAATAGACAGTGTATGACGAGTGTGAGCAGACGTTTATCTGGCGTGTAACTCAGTTAAGGTAAAACCAGTGCTCATGTTCTGTGTGTTTTTATTTTTATTGGTTGATGGATTTGCCAGTCATCAGTGTCAGATTAAACAGACAGGCAGCTGAAGTTACATTTGCGTGTAGAAGAACAAACTGAGCTCGAACAGCTGACATACTGAAAAAATGAAACAGATGAAATGAAATGATTACCTTTTAAAGGATTGAACTATTATAACTAAGATAATGTAACTAAGATAAAAATGTTCACAAATATTTACATGGCAAGTATATATTGGGTCCTATTTGAAAGATCTAATCCGATGATAGTTTTTGTGCGCACAAAACCCTAAATAACGACTTATATAGCGATGGCCGATAAAAAA
The DNA here is from genome assembly GCF_024679245.1 of Pseudorasbora parva. Lineage (NCBI taxonomy): Eukaryota > Metazoa > Chordata > Actinopteri > Cypriniformes > Gobionidae > Pseudorasbora > Pseudorasbora parva. The sequence continues at coordinate 16,609,444 of NC_090172.1, read as the reverse complement.
ATTAAATAAAAAAACGCTTCTTAAAGCTTTGAACCATTATGAATCAGTGTATCGGTTCGGAGCGCCAAAGTCACATGATTTCAGCAGTTTGCCGGTTTGACACGCGATCCAAATCATGAATCGATACGCTGATTCATAACACTACGAGGCTTCAGGATGCGGTGTTTTGAAATCGGCCATCACTATATGTCGCTATTAAGTTGTTGTTGTTTTTTTTGTGCACAAAAACTATTCTAGTCACTTAATAAGATAGTGAGATGGATCTTTAGTGCCTTTTTGGGTCTTGGGAGAGGAAATGACATTGTGGCCAATGGAGGTCTTTCTGGGCAATCAGATTTCAACAAAAATATCTTAATTTTTGTTCTGAAGATAAACAGAGGTATTACGGGTCTGGAATGGCATGAGGGAGTAATTCATGACCAAATTTTTATTTTTGGATGAACTAACCCTTTAAGAATGGAACAAAAAAAATTTTTGGCACGTGAGGCATATAGACCAAAAGGGTTGTCTCATCTCCCCTTCACTTTATTACCAGTTGCGCTTGCACCATGAAAAAATTTGCTATTTACATGGCGGAATTTGCGAGCAGAAAGGCTAAACACTTCTCCAGAGAGGAATCCTTTTATTTTTAATATTTAAAAATGTCTGTTTGCTGCTGCGCATCCCTGTGTGTGTGATAAGCAGAGTGTATGCGTGTTGTAAAGAATTTGAGTAAATGCAATTAGTTACTGTACTTAAGTATTTTTTTGGCCACTTTGTAGTTTTACTGACTTATATTTGCAACATTTACTCTCTACTTGACTACATTTATGAATAAGTAAATGTACTTTTTACTCCAATACATTGGTGATGAGTAATACAATTACACATTGCATTTCGCATGGCACCTAACTTTTTCTGCAGCAGTTTGTTTTTGATATTGCTGTCTAAGGGCATCGAAGGTACTATATCTTGTGTGATTTGCCTTTACTCACCCCAACTTGTCAACAAAGCTACTTTTTGCGATTGAGAGTAGACAATTGAGAATCACGAGTTGTTTGATTTTTGAGATGAGGTCATGACTGCAGCCGGTGTTGAGGCCGAAACCAGCACATCCAATGCAAGTTGACTATTTAATTTGAATTAACATTATTTTATTTATATGCTATATCGACAAGATCTTTTTGAAAGATATTGGTTTACTTATGGCCTTTTTGTGCACTTGAGCTTCACCGAGACTTGTGAGTTTTAGACGTTTAAGAGGCTGTTGTGTCGACCTTGATTTATTGCAGTATTGAGGTGTTAGCAAATTTCGGTCCACTAGAGGGCGCCTATTCATAACAAAGGCGTAGTTTGATGACGCCAAGTTTGAGCGCAGTATCTTGGGACATGTGGTCTTCACCTCACAGCCGGTGGAAAATAGGACTCGGGCAGAAATCATGTTCATGGATACGGTTATTAACATTGCTGTAGTGTGAAGCAGAGCAGGACCGAGTGTTGTGTAGCTGAGCACGGGCGCTGGAGCGATTGTTATACAAACACACGTCTCGCGAGTACCGGGACTTTTATTATGACGGGATGGGACACAGTCGCCGGGTGCCCACACTTTCATGTTTCCGGTCATTATTATAAGGTAAAGCAGCGCTTTTTATCATATTAAATACATTTAAGTGTGTTTTAAACGATGTTATGACGTTACTCTGTGCGTTTGCTCGGCGCTGCTGTGACATGTTCACACTGCTAAGAGAAAAGCGCTTCTGCAGAATAAAAACGAGGGTAACGCAGATATGACGCTATTGACAGGCGACTCGCTCAAACGCTACACTGACACGTCCCGGGTCCTTGATTAAAATAGCAATTTTCTCACAATTTACAAATAGTTGGAAACATTTGGGATATTGTAAAGTACTCAACTGAACAAAATATATAACACTGGCCTAGTGGATTTTGGATATTTTACTGCAAAAATACTACATGGTGCACCTTTAAGTTTTAGTTTTATTTTAGAACATAAACATGTCTAATCTAATATTACAAATCAATAGTTTCATTTTTTTTACTGGCGTGTCTCTTAGGGTGGTCTCGGTTTCGGTACGCTTTCAAACGAACTCTGGAGCGGTTTGTTTGTGGTGAGAACGTGATCTGACCTCGAACAGAACCAACTGCAAAAGAGTGATGTGGATTTTGTCATGTGCCTGCATTTTGGCTCATTTCAACTGGTTCGGACCAAAGCAATCAGTGTGGTGTGAAAAGGAACCAAAAAAGCTGAAAAATGTAACTATGTATAATTGTTTGCCCTTGGTTCGGTCCTAATGAACCGAACTACAGATGTGAAAGCACTCTTAGGTGTTCTCTAGTTAGTGCCTCAACATTCAGTAAGAGTAAAATACTTAAGTATTATTAATATCAGATACTCTTAAGACTTTTACTCAAATCTGTACATTTATTCAAGTATGGTTTCCAGGTACTCTTTACATCTCTCCTTTAAATAACACACACACACACACACACACACACACACACACACACACACACACACACACACACACACACACACACACACACACACACACACACACACACACACACACACACACACACACACACACACACACAAATCTTTGATATTGACTTTAGACCAGGTTTTTGTTGGTCAATGGCGTAGTTGATTTCAGTTGCTACTTCAAAATAGCAATGCACCAACAATGTGCCTGAACACACCTGAACAATGAATGGGAGTGAGTGCATTTGCTACAACGTGGCACTGAATGTGAAAATTATAACTGTGTCGGTCTGAAACGAGCAAAAACCACTTGAGTCGTGCATGGTGTCACATTGCGCCAGGTGTATGATAGGGCCCTAAATGTGAGAATGATGAAGCAGATACACTGAAATAGTAAACTTTTTTTTTATTATTATTTTTTTTACTGTTTTTATTTTTTCAATATATATTTATTTTTAACTTTGTACATACATATGCATATTTGTTTATTGAATTAAACTTAATTATGTCAAGCAGGCTTTGGATTCACATTGGATTAGTGAGTTATGTTGGTTAGATTGAGTTGAGCTGTATGTGAAGCTGGATTGAGTTATTGATTTGAGTTCATTTAAATTGAATTGTGTTATGTCGGGTTGAGTTGAATTATGCATTGGGGAGACACATTATCACACATTACCCAAGATGAACTGTAATTTGCTGGGATGAGCTGAACTGAATTAAGTCATATTGAGTTTTGTTGAGCTGAATTTTGTTAAAGGTGGGGTAAGTGCTTTCTGGTAACCGTTGTTGATATGTCAAATCACCAAAACAAACACGCCCCTACCCCCAAAAGGGGAGTCTCGCCCCTATTTTGATAGCTCCGCCCCACACATACGTAACCCAGGCAACGGCTATGGCATAATCCAGGTCGAATATTCAATGAAAAAGTCATCCCTTCTATCACAAAAACACAAACCGTTCTCATGAACAACTCGATAGAACACGAGCGGACAGTCCAGCTAACAACATATTACAATTATGACTGGATGGGTAATATAGATGACAAGAGGATATATTAGGAGTATAGTATCTTACCTGTCGGACACATTTTGTGAGCTGATGCTTGAAATCTTGAGGGGATTTAGATGCTCCATACGGTGTGGAAATGAATGGGTCTTTATCATCGCTGAAGCGACCGACAATACGATCGCAAATGGACAAACAAGCGAGCATGACACACGAGCATATTCAAGCAAAAGCCAGCATATATTAGTTCTTTCTTGGCTAATGTCCGTCCTGTGTGACTGGTTTGCTTGAATAATGACGTGCACTGAGCCCCTCTTCTCTCTTCACACCAGACATGCCCCTTACCTGCTGATTGGCTACAAGTTTGTTATTCCACTCGGCCCAAGTCCTTTTTCTAAAACAGTTTTGAAATAACACTTACCCTACCTTTAAGTAGTGTTGGTTTGAGATGATCTTTTGGAATGTGGGGGTGAATATGCATTTGACAGACAATTGTATTCAAAGCTGAATTTTATTGAGTTGCTGTTTTTTGTGATAACCAGCAGTATCTGATTTTTATTTTATGCTAAGTAATAATCACACTAATCTAAAGAGATCATTTAAATCCAATATAATCTCATGGTAATGTTTATCAACAGTACGAGTGTGAAATCTCGTGGAATGGATACGCCAAAATGAGTTTTGGCATGCAAATGCTACACAGTTCCCTTTCAGTCGGTCACGTTCGACGTACGTCAGAACTGAACCGACGAATGGGATCTTACTTTAGAGACCAATCCTACTTCGAGCATCTAACAACGAGCCAATGAAATTTGGCATGCGATCACGCATTCCACGCTCCGCCCCGCAGCGCGGGTATAAATAGGAAGTGGAATGGTAGATCAGCGCTTTCTACTTCGGAGCCGAACAGTCTTCATTGCTGTTTCTACGAAGAGCTTTCTGACTACGAGTCGTGAATATCCTGTGAAAGAGTTTGCCAGTGCGGGTGATACGGCGCGTCAGCGAGAGACCGTCCACTTCAGTGATAGAGTGTACAAAGAGCTTTGGTTCGCTGAGCGTTTCCTTACACACACACATTACAGTTGGTTCGCTGGGCGCTCATACATACATATCACTGAGAGCTCACGCAGGCTTGCACTATCGAACTGCGTGGAGCCGCGGTCATCTCCCTGAGTGCTTCAGCACTAAAAGAGCAAAACTTCCATTCACAAAAGAGCAACACGGTTTGACCCTGCGTCTTTTTCAAGATGTCATTCAAGCCGTGTGTTTCTGGGTGCGGTCGATTTCTGTCCCCGCTTGACGGACACGTTCGTTGTCTCTCGTGTCTGGGCGCACAGCACGCTGAGGCTGCGTTCGTGGATGAGACATGTTCCCATTGCGGGAATATGTCCATTGCAGTGTTGCGGTCCCGTCTCCAGTACCTCAGAAGAGGTGGAACACCATCGTCCATCCCCCGATCTAGTGGTCCTCCAGCTGCAAAGCAGAGGGCTACTACTTTGGCTGATGACCTTGGTGGGGACCTGAGGGTGTCGGTCAGGGTAAACCCGACGGGTCTCACGGCTCCTCGGGCCCCTCCCCCCTCCACTGTACCGGTGGAGCTTCCGGAAGGGCGCGCTGACCTCCCACGTGGAGCGCCAGTCGTCTCTTTTGGGGCTCCGGCGGAGGACCAGATGTCGGTTGCTGCATCGGGGGATGAGCTAATGGGTTCCGAGGATGAAGACTCGGCTGCGTTGCCCCCTTCGGGTGTGACAGCGTTGCCCGAGTCTGACCCGGAACTTACGGCTATGCTTGCCCGGGCCGCCGCAAGTGTCGGGCTTGAGTGGAACCCTCCACCACGTCCCGAACCTTCGCGGCTGGATGATTGGTTTCTCGGGACGGGTCGCGCTGGTTCTCAGCGTCCCGCCCCGGTGCCTTTCTTCCCGGAAGTGCATCAGGAGCTCACGAAGTCCTGGGTAGCGCCGTATAGCGTACGCCAGCGATCGACTGACTCCTCCATCCTCACCACTCTCGATGGTGGTGCAGCTAAGGGCTACGAGGGGATCCCTCCAGTCGAGCGGTCGGTTGCGATGCACCTGTGTCCTAAGACCGCTGCGGACTGGAGGCACGCCCCGCGTCTCCCCTCCCGGGCGTGTAAGTTCTCGTCCGGCTTGACGGGCAAGGCTTACGCAGCCTGCGGAGAAGCTGCATCAGCTTTGCATGCCATGGCGCTCCTGCAGGTCCACCAGGCCAAAGCGCTCATGGAACTGCACGAGGGTGGTTCTGACCAGGCAGTTATGCAGGAACTGCGAGCCGCGACGGACCTCGCCCTCCGGGCGACGAAAGTCACGGCCCGCTCCCTGGGTCGGGCGATGTCCACCTTGGTGGTCCAGGAACGCCACCTGTGGCTGAACCTGACAGACATGCGGGATTCGGACAAGGTTCGGTTTCTAAACGCCCCTGTCTGTCAGGCCGGCCTCTTCGGCGACGCCATCGAGGACTTTGCCCAGCAGTTCTCGGTGGCCAAGAAGCAGACGGAGGCCATCAAAAACATCCTGCCCCGGCGGCCCGCTGCTGCCTCCACCCAGCCGCCCGGGGCAGCCCCCCAGTCTGCTCGTCGCCGAGGGCGTCCTCCAGCGTCCGCCTCCGCCCCTGCCAAGCCCAAGCAGCAGCCTCCACCCGCGAAGCAGGGCGCCGGACGCAAGGGGGCCGCCCAACCCGTCCAAGGGCCCGCCAAACCTGCCGGCAAGCGTAAGGGGAAGCGGCCCTGAGACGGGCAGCCCAGGGAGAAGAGGAGCTGCTCTGAGGGAGATGATGTCCGCATCCCTCCCACCCCCCCGGAGGAGGACCGGGGGGGCAACACTGGTCACAACATCTCTGCCGCTGGCTCTCCGGAGTCCAGCGGTACCCACATTTTCACCAAAAGAGCAATTTCCTCTCTCTCTGGGCCCCAAGAGGGTCAGGTTGGCAGTGTGCGACGCCCACGGGCCTTGTCACTCCTTTCCTACCCTCCCGTCGCCAGGGGGCAGCTGTGTGGGCCTCGAGGACGCCCCCGGGCCTTCTCACCCACACACTGCCTCTCTTGTGAGCACTCAGTCAACACTCCGGGCCGCCCACGGGCCTTCCGGGTCGGGGCTGAGTGCTTCACTTCCCTGCCTCCGGGCAGTGGACAGCAGAGTGGGCTCCGAGGACGCCCCCGGGCCTTCTCACCCACTCTCTGTCCAAACCAGGAGTGCTCAGGCAACACTACGGGCCGCCTCCGGGCCTCCCGAGTCGGGCCAGAGTACTCCGCTTCGCTGCCCCACCCCGGGCACGTCTGTGGTGCCGTTGGTCCCGCTTGTACGGTCTCTGGGGGCCTGGCTAGGTCTCCCCAGGCCGTCTCGCTGGCTCATCCGTACCATCAGACTCGGCTACGCGATTCAGTTCGCACGCCGGCCACCCAAGTACAAGGGCATCCTCTTCACCTCCGTGCGAAGCAGCGATGCTCAAGTCTTGCGGTCAGAGATCGAGGTCCTACTGGCGAAGGACGCGATCGAGCCGGTTCCTCCAGCCGATATGAAGACGGGGTTTTACAGCCCCTACTTCATTGTGCCCAAGAAAGGGGGTGGGTTACGGCCAATCCTGGACCTGCGAGTTCTGAATCGGGCCCTGCACAAGCTCCCGTTCAGGATGTTGACGCAGAAACGCATTTTCCAATGCATCCGTCCCCAGGATTGGTTTGCAGCGATCGACCTGAAGGACGCGTACTTCCATGTGTCTATTCTCCCTCGACACAGACCGTTCCTACGCTTTGCGTTCGAGGGGAAAGCATATCAGTACAAGGTCCTGCCCTTCGGGCTGTCCCTGTCGCCCCGCGTCTTTACGAAGGTCGCGGAGGCAGCCATTGTTCCACTCAGAGAACGCGGCGTTCGGATTCTCAACTACCTCGACGATTGGCTGATCCTAGCCCAGTCGAAGGACCAGTTGTGCGAACACAGGGACCTGGTGCTCAGTCACCTCAGCCAGTTGGGCCTTCGGGTCAACCGAGAGAAGAGCAAACTCTGTCCCACACAGAGGATCTCTTATCTCGGTATGGAGCTGGACTCGGTCAACCGGACGGCGCGCCTCACCGAGGAGCGAGTCCAGTCGGTGTTGAACTGCTTGAATATGTTCAAGAGCAGGACAGCGGTCCCACTGAAATTCTTTCAGAGGCTCCTGGGGCATATGGCATCTGCAGCCGCGGTCACGCCGCTCGGATTGCTTCATATGAGACCGCTTCAACGCTGGCTCAATGGCCGAGTCCCGAGGTGGGCGTGGCAGAGCGGTCAGTACCGGGTCCCAGTGACTCCTTACTGCCGCCAAACCTTCAGCCCGTGGTCCAGCACTTCGTTTCTCCGGGCCGGGGTGCCCCTAGAACAAGTGTCCAGGCATGCTGTGCTATTCACGGATGCCTCCACCACGGGCTGGGGGGCCACGTACAACGGGCATGCAGTTGCTGGTCTGTGGAAAAAAAAAAAAAAAAAAGAGGGGGCCGCAATTGCATTGGCATATCAATTGCCTCGAGTTACTGGCAGTACATCTGGCACTCCGCCGCCTCAAGGGGCCGCTGCGTGGCAAGCATGTACTGGTCCGTACGGACAGCACCACGGCCGTTGCGTACATCAACCGTCAGGGTGGTCTACGCTCCCGTCGTCTGCTCCAACTCGCCCGCCACCTCCTCCTGTGGAGTCAGAAGCAGCTGAGGTCGCTTCGGGCCATTCATGTCCCTGGTGTGCTGAACCAGACAGCCGACGAGCTCTCTCGTCAGCCGACACCTCCGGGAGAGTGGCGACTCCACCCCCAGGCGGTCCAGCTGATATGGGACCAGTTCGGAGCCGCACAGGTCGACCTGTTTGCCTCTCCGGACTCGACCCATTGCCAGTGGTACTATTCCCTGACCGGGGGTACCCTCGGCACAGATGCACTGGCGCACAGCTGGCCCCGGGACCTACGCAAGTATGCGTTCCCCCCAGTGAGCCTTCTTGCACAGACTCTGTGCAAGGTCAGGGAGGACGAGGAGCAGGTCTTGTTAGTTGCGCCGTATTGGCCCAACCGGACCTGGTTCCCAGAACTCACACTCCTCGCGACAGCCCCTCCTTGGCCGATTCCCCTGAGGAAGGACCTTCTTTCTCAGGGACGGGGCACGCTATGGCACCCGCGTCCAGACCTCTGGAATCTTCATGTCTGGTCCCTGGACGGGACGCGGAGGTTCTAGATGGACTACCACAAGCTGTCGTAGATACCATCGCTTCAGCTAGAGCCCCCTCTACGAGGCGCCTCTATGCTCTGAAGTGGAACCTGTTCGTTGAGTGGTGCGCTTCCCGCCGGGAAGACCCCCGAAGGTGTTCGATCAGTGTCGTGCTTTCCTTCCTGCAAGATGGGTTGGAGAGAAGGCTGTCTCCCTCCACCCTCAAGGTATATGCTGCAGCAATAGCAGCGTACCATGATGTAGTAGAAGGTAAGTCCGTGGGGAAGCACAACCTAATCGTCAGGTTCCTCAGAGGTGCGAGGAGACTAAATCCTCCTCGTCCATCCTCGATACCCTCTTGGGACTTAGCTCTAGTGCTCCGAGCACTTCAGAGCCCTCCCTTCGAGCCCTTGGCGTCTTGTGAGTTGAAAATCTTGTCAATGAAGACAGTGCTCCTGACGGCATTGGCCTCGATCAAGAGGGTAGGGGACCTGCATGCACTTTCGGTCAACGAATCGTGCCTAGAGTTCGGGCCAGGTAACTCTCACGTCGTCCTGAGACCCCGGCCCGGATATGTGCCCAAGGTTCCTACCACTCCCTTCCGGGATCAGGTGGTGAACCTGCAAGCGCTGCCTTCGGAGGAGGCAGACCCAGCCCTGGCTTTGCTGTGTCCGGTCCGCGCTCTTCGCGCTTACGTTGACCGGACCCAAAGCCTTCGGACCTCAGAGCAACTCTTCGTCTGTTACGGAGGCCAGCAGAAGGGAAAGGCTGTCTCCAAGCAGAGGTTAGCCCACTGGATAGTGGATGCTATAGTCTTGGCCTACCAGTCCCAAGACGTGCCTTGCCCGTTCGGTGTAAGAGCTCACTCCACTCGGAGTGTTGCTTCTTCCTGGGCGCTGGCTCAAGGCGCCTCGCTGACAGACATATGTAGAGCTGCGGGCTGGGCGACACCTAACACGTTTGCTAGATTCTATAGCTTACGTGTAGAGCCGGTATCTTCCCGCATCCTCGCCCCCAGTGGCCAGGAGCGCTAAGTGCCCGTTCTAAGTGTCGGCTTGCGAAACGCCACTCCCGCCCTCTGGGCCGGATACGTGCGTCTATTGTCTCCAGTTGTGTTCCCCGGGAAACCGGCTAACCCTGTCGAGCTCCTCCGTCACCCCTCCGGTGTCAGACGTTGCGGACCGTCTGACGCCAGGCCTGCACCCGTATGCTTGTGAAACGTGGCTGTAGGCTGGGTTCCATATGTAGCGGTTCCCTCACGGCAACCCCATATGTGTATTCTTCCACGGTATCAGCTACCCTTCGGGCTAGCCCCGTGTCTTTCCCTCGACAGAGCCCGCTCTGTCGTCTCTGGGCGTGTTCTTTCCCCCCTTCAATCAGGCTGGAACCACCCCAGAGACTGCCATATGTTGCACTACCCTGCCAGGTTAGTCCTTATGTGTATTCTGCCACCTCTCCTTCCCTGAAGGACGTGGCCCCGCAGCGTACCCTCTCTCTCAAGTACGAGGTAGGCACGCTTCCCAGCGTTATCCAATAGTCATTCTGAGTGGGTCTTGCAGAAACAGCAGTGACTGTACTCCCTGCTTGGAGCCCTGACTTCCGTACCATACTAGACGGTGCAGTGCGCTCAAGCAGGACGCTGGAAGGGCCAGCATCCTGGCGTTTTCCATAGGGATCCCATTCGTCGGTTCAGTTCTGACGTACGTCGAACGTGACCGACTGAAAGGGAACGTCTCGGTTACGTATGTAACCCTCGTTCCCTGAAGGAGGGAACGGAGACGTACGTCCCGTCGCCAGATGCTGTGCTTCCGCTGGGAGTCCGGTCACCTTTCGGCTCCTCAGTAGGAAAAGCGCTGATCTACCATTCCACTTCCTATTTATACCCGCGCTGCGGGGCGGAGCGTGGAATGCGTGATCGCATGCCAAATTTCATTGGCTCGTTGTTAGATGCTCGAAGTAGGATTGGTCTCTAAAGTAAGATCCCATTCGTCGGTTCAGTTCTGACGTACGTCTCCGTTCCCTCCTTCAGGGAACGAGGGTTACATACGTAACCGAGACGTTTTTCGCGTGCATATGATACGCACTTTATAGTGTGCATATGACACACTCTTGATTAGGATTAGGGTGGTGGGGTGGGGGGTTCGTATGTATAATACACCATAAAGTGCATATCATATGCACGCCAAAACTGATTTTGCCGTATACATTCCATGAGATTGCACACTCGGATTATCTATACGCATTTCCGTGGGATCTGGCTCTCAAATCACACAAGATGCTCATGCGGAAAAACATACAGGGGCAAAAAAGTTGTACTAATTATGAGTTATATGCAAGTAGAGGTTTGTTTAATTTATAAAGATATAATAAATACTTTAATTTTATGAATAACACACAACACTGAAACATACAAACCTTTGGTTCTAAATATGTTTGTAATATACTCCCGTTCAAAGTGTCAATAATATTTTTAAGATGTTTATGAAATAATTATCATCAAGACTACATTTATTTAATCAAAAATACAGTAAAACATTAATATTGTGAAATATCATTGCAATAACTTAAAATAACTGTTTTGTGAATATTTAAAATGTAATTTATTCCTGTGATCAAAGCTGTATTTTCTGCATCATTACTGCAGTCTTCAGTGTCAAATCATCCTTAAGAAATAATACTAATATGCTGTTTTTCTGCTCAAGAAATATTTTGGATTATTATTATTGTTGAAAATAGTTGTGCTAATTAATATCTTTGTGGAAACCGTGATCATTTTCATGATTATTTGATGAATAGAAAGTTCAAAAGAAAATAATTAGTTTGAAATAGAATTTTGAATGAATCAATGTAATAATTTATTTACTGGCATGTTTGATTAGTTTAATTAATTCATCATCATTGTAGAATAAAAGTATTCCTCCTGATTAATAAAACAATTTGACACTATATTTGCACTTATCTGTCCTTGCCGTAAGCATTTAAACCACATATGAAAACACTGCAGAGCACACACACAATGCATCAGAGAACAATCACAGTCTCATATAAACTCATAGAAATATTCTTCTTTCACTCTCTAAATGAATCTACGGCTTTTCCCAGATTGTCAGCTGTCCAATAATCTCTGACCTTTCAGACGCCTGCAGTTCAATTACTCGCCAAACGAATGGTTTGCACGTTGATGGCATGATGAACTTTACGGCGGCGTATTTCCTCATTTCCTCCACTGACTGATTCCTGAGATTAGACTGATGGGATGAGTGAAGGGGAAACCGATTTCACAAGTGTCACGTTTGTGTGCTTTTGTTTTTCAGCTCCTGAGTCCTCAGGATCTTCGCCAGGACTTTCAGAGGTAACACGCAGTCTCTTCTGTGCATGTGTGCATGTGTAAGCGTGTTCTACTACGAGCCAATCTGCTGACAGTGTGCAGGTCTAGCGCTTCACCAGCAAAACCATCTTGCACACACACACACGCACGTGTGTCTAGTTTGCCGATTGTGAAATCATTGTGCTGAGCTTTTGTTCTCTCTAAATCTTGACCATCCAATCAGAACCGTCGCTGAGCTGTGACTGACAGTGATGAATGCCCGCCCACTCCCATCAGCTCTGTTAGCAGGAGCAGAGCATGCTGGCAGCAACTTGACAAATACGCCGGCACTTCATTAATACAAACTCTGAGGAAACAAACAAAGGCAAACAGAACTATTTTATACACCTACAGCACGATCCATCAGCTAGGAGAAAGATCCGCTTATTCTTCACACAGCTTACAGTGTGTGTGTGTGTGTGTGTGTGTGTGTGTGTGTGTGTGTGTGTGTGTGTGTGTGTGTGTGTGTGTGTGTGTGTGTATGTGTGCCCTTGTTTATATTACATTGTGGGGACCAAATGTCCCCATAAGGATAGTAAAACCTGAGATCACCTACATTGTGCCAGCCAGCGGTCTCCACTTTTCAAAAGACTTATAAATCATACAGGATGATGTTTTTTGAAAATGTAAAAATGCAGAATGTTTCTTGTGATAGGTATGTTTTGGGGCAGGGGAAGTGTAGGGGGATAGAATATACAGTTTGTACGGTATAAAAAACATTACTTCTATGTAGAGTCCCCACAAAAAGTGTGTGTGTGTGTGTGTGTGTGTGTGTGTGTGTGTGTGTGTGTGTGTGTGTGTGTGTGTGTGTGTGTGTGTGTGTGTGTTTGTGTGTATGGTCCAGGTAAACCCTATGTAATGAGAACAAAATGTCCCCACGAAGATACAATATCTGAAATCCTTGTCCGTGTGAGGACATTATTTAGTTTTCATAAGGAAACAGCTAATACATCTAAATTGTTTTTTGAAAATTGAAAAATGCATGTTTAGGGTTAGGGGATGTAAAGTCAAAGGCATAACTAGTAGATTTGTCTAGTGTTGTAACTAGTAGATTTGTCTATGCTGGTTAGGTATTTTTTAAACCATGACAGCTGGCTTGAGCTGGTTTATGCTGGTCCTTTGATGGTCATGAGCAAGTTTAAGCTTGTCCTAAGATGGAGCTAGTTTCTTAGGACCAGCACTTGACCAGTTTAAACCAGTTCATGACCAGCTAAGGCCTAGCTTAAACCAGCTCATATAGGATGTATCCGAAACCTGGAAATTGCTGCCTTCGGAGGACATATTTGAAGGCAGGAAGGCATCAAGCAATATCCGAATCTATTGTTTGCTTCACTTCCTGTCTCCTGAGAGACCTTCACCTGATCGATTTTTGAAGGCAGCATACATGTATCCTTCACTGCCTTATATATCCCACAATCCTGTGCTTTCCATTGTGTGACAGTTGAGCTGGGGGTAAAAAGATGGTGTATGAAAGTTGCGCTTGCTAGTCAGTTTGTGTGTAAATGTATGTTTTTTTAAAGAGTATTTTTCCCTTCTTTCACTTTTAGCAAGAAATGACTAATGTAGTAATTAAATGTGTGTTTAGTTCTCACTCAACAGAGACATAAGCTCATGTTAGAGACACACATGGGTTTTACTTCTTATAAGACCACATTGGGCTTCATGTTCCAGTCACACACATTACGAGACACCATCATAAGCTGCTCAGAAATCTGGCCTACGAACACAGAGCTCACACGGTGTAATTGTGTTATCAAAACAATTGCTGTAGGATCCACTGCATTGACCTCCTTAGCCCAAAGTATACTCCAGCCTCCCAGGTTCTGCGACCGTCGCGCACATCCACGTGATGTCATTTCAGGCAGTGTGCAACCCAATGTTTGTGTCCATGCAGATGGTGAAAATAGAACAGCGCATAATTTAACCTCTTACACTCCTTGCCATTTTTGGGATTTCCATCTGGATTTGGCCTACTCAAATTGAAAAGCTTCCCATACACACAAACAGTGCACTAAGTTCAAAAATGTGGTGTCATGAAACCCTTTAAAGTTACATAAAACACTGCTAAAAGTCACAAACATGTAAGTATATGTTGTCTAAGCTGTAATACCCCCCCAAAAAAGTAGGCGCTTTTTGATTTTTTCCCCATAAATTATTTTTTGAAAGTGTGTAACTCAGGCCCTGTGTGCTCTAGGAACCTGCAGACAGTTTGGGCAGTTTCCACTAAATTACAGAAAATAGTGGAAAAAAGAAGTTTGTCTGTGTCATGAGCCCCTTTCACACTGCACGTCAGACCCGCAATATTCCCGGAACATTGCCGGGTCGCCTTCTGTGTGAAAGCAACCACGTCCCGGGATTGATTACCGAATTTGACCCGGGTCGGGGACCTAGTAATATTACGAGATTCGACCCGGGACGAGCGCTGTGTGAACAAAAGCCGAAACTAATGCCACAACGTGTACGTAGTTATCGTGCGACTCCTAGAGCTTGTTTTTTCAATAATACAACCCTGCAGTGCTAGAAGAGCTAGTCGGTGTTTTAAACGCAGAGAGTGTTCATATACAAAAGAAACTAAAATTAAACAAGCAGAAACGTGCGCAAACTGGACACAAGTCGAGACCACGGAGCTCCTTACTATCCGCGCTGAAGCTGAGATCGCTCGCCATTATACGTCACATCAGGATGTCACGTGTCAACTCGACCCGGGACCGTTAAGCATTGTGTGTGAAAGTGCACATATTACGGTATTTCGCTGGCAGTGTGAATGGACCTAAAATCTAGCGGCCCGGGAACAAATGCCGGGTCGCAATTATCCGTGTATTTGCCGGAATCGCAGTGTGAAAGGGGCTATGTTTTATGACAGATTTACTCTAATGGGTCTGAAGGGATGACCCCCCTTTTTTTCACTTTCCCCCCTCCCCTGACCCTGCTACTGCCCTCCACCACCCCTCCCACCACCATATACAGTGATATAAATGCAAAATTCCAGTGCCATTAAATTAATTATACATGCTGGAAACATCCAAACTGTCTGCAGCGTCCTAGAGCAAACAGGGCCTCAGTTAACACAGTTTCAAAAATGAATTTATATATAAAAATCAAAAAGTGCCAAATTGTTGGGGGGGTTATAACAGCTTAGACAACATATACTTACATGTTTATCACTTTTAGCAGTGTTTTATGTAACTTTAAAGGGTTTCCTGTAAAATGACACCAACATTTTTAACCTAGACCACTGTATGTGTGTATGGGAAGCTTTTCAATTTGGGCAGGCCAGAATCCAGGCGGAAATGGCACCAGAGTAATTTAGTGTAAATACATTACTCTGTTAAAACAAATGCCAAAGTGATGCATATCTCCAGAAAGAAGAGACTCTAAGCTTTCAAATGGTACCACATATGACAGCATAGCTCCTCCACAGACATTTAAAATGAAAAGTATATACATGACGATGTCATTCCCGTCCCTGCACGGGTCCTCAGAGTTTAAGATGTGAATGTGAGTGTGTCTTTCCAAGCTCACAGCCAAAGGAGTATACTTTAAAAGGCTTGCATACTCAAATGTGCACTAGATGGAACAGAAAGCGAAAAATAAGGTATTTTTCCCCTCTGACCTTTGACGCTGTCGCTTGTTGAGTGTCTCTGAAGATCTGTGAAATGAGTTTCATGTGTGATTCAGCGCTACATTTATTTCATTATGATTCAGATCAGATAATTTGCCTTTTGGATGCTCGCTGATTTTGATTTCGTCTGTGTTTGCAGAGCAGAAATCGGGTGATTGTTTGGGGTGTCGTGTGTTCGGGTTTGTGAGTTCAGCTTCTCTCTCAATAGGCCCAATTATGTTTTAATTACTGGGATTCACCCAGCCGGAGTTCAAAGTCTCTCTCTCTCTCTCTCTCTCTCTCTCTCTCTCTCTCTCTCTCTCTCTCTCTCTCTCTCTCTCTCTCTCTCTCTCTCTCTCTCTCTCTCTCTCTCTCTCTCTCTCTCTCTCTCACACACACACTCACATACACACACAACACAAACACACAAACAAACACACCACACTGGTTGTTGCCGTATTAATGAATTATAATGTGGTCTAAGCATTCTTCCTGTTGGAGTGAGATGAGCTGTTTAATACCTGCCAGACAGACTTTATTAATGAAGCTTTAATCTGACCAGCACGTTTGTGACGCTGAGCTCATAAATATCATTGACAGCCGTGATTAGACCTCATCAATACAGCCCATAACTCTCAGTGCAATTAACAGAGTGTGTGTGTGTGTGTGTGTGTGTGTGTGTGTGTGTGTGTGTGTGTGTGTGTGTGTGTGTGTGTGTGTGTGTGTGTGTGTGTGTGTGTGTGTGTGTGTGTGTGTGTGTGTTTCTTGCTTTCTTT